>NC_065582.1:130536844-130552832 GCF_024542745.1 Macaca thibetana thibetana
GAAGAGATAAGTGTCCATGAAATCTTCACAATTTATGTTCAGAGACAGTAGTAAAGGCAGACATAGGAAATTATAAAAATATTAGTTTGGGGAACTAATAAATGTCCATGAAATCTTCACAATTTATGTTCTTCTGCCGCAGCTTCAGCTGGGCTGATTGCTGCTAAGCATTAATGGTGGCAACAAGAAGAAAGCATATAATTTCTCAGCAAAGGTGACACATAGTGCTCATTTAAATGAATAGGGATGATTAAGAGGTTTTAGGTGAGGTGCCATGTGGCACTGCAGGAGTGACGAGTTGAGTAGAATATGCTGACTCTGGTGCTGTGGATGCCCAGGAGGAAAACACATTAGTTAGCATTTCAAAATATTATCCTATTACATAAGTCTGCCCCCAAATTACAATAGCTGACTCTAATGATCCATCAACTTTGATTTCAGTGTTAACAACGTATTTTACAGATGCGATTAAATATTTTCTTTTTATATTCAATGGGCAATCTAACATTCGCATTTGCTGTCTTCTGCTCTTTGGGGCCTATCAATGAATCAACCAGTCAATCAAACTTGGGCTCATACTAGTTTTAAATTCCCTTCCTGGATTATGAATTTGTTACATCAATATTAACTAATGTATTATTGATTGTGCTTAGGCAAATCCAAATCAAAACCACAGTGAAATATATACCTACAAGAATGACTATAATCAAAAGGCCAGATAAAATAAAGTGTTTCAAGGATGTGGAGAAATTGGAACCCTCATACATTGCTGGTGAAAATATAAATAATGCAATAGTTTTGGAAAACAGTTAACAGTCCTTTAAAATGTTAAACATAGAGTTTCTATATGATCCCACAATCTCACTCTTTGATATATAACCAAGAGAACTGCAAATACATGCCCACACAAAAACTTGTTAACGAATGCTCATAGTAGCATTATTTGTAATAACCCAAAAGTAGAAACAACCCAAATGTTCATCAACTGATGAATGGGTAAACAAACTGTGTTATATTCATATAATGGAATATCATCTAGCATAAAAAGTACTGATTTATGCTACAACATGGATGAGCCTATACTAATTTTCTTATGCATAGGGAAAACATTATGCTAAGTAAAAGAAGCTAGACATTATGCTAAGTAAAAAAAAAACTATTTCTTGAATGATTTCTTTAATATAAAATATTCACAACAGGCAAGCAATAGGACTGAAACATTAGTTGTTTCCAGGACCTTGGCAAGAGAAGAATAGGGAGTGACTGTTAACAGGTGTGAGTTTGGGGAATGATTAAAATGGCTTTCTATTGAAAACAAGTAAGTCATAAATGCTTCATGTTGGCCCAGAAATTTCTGTATGACCTGGTCCCTGCCAACCTCTCTGACCTCACTCATGCCATGTTCCGCTTTTGTAAGATCCAGCCATCAGCAGCTACTCTTAGTTATGAAAACACAGCATACTCTTTCCTGCTTCTGACTTTTACCCTCCTGTGCATTTTGCCTGGAACCCACCTCTCTAGGCTCTTTCAGGCTTGTGTCATTTTTATCCTTCCAGTGTCAGCTTACAATGTCACCTTCTCAGTGACTATTGTTCTAAGGTAAGCATTCCCAACCAAGTTCTGTTTTGACCAAGTCATGAAGTTACTCTGCCTCTTTCTTTCTTTTGTTTTTTCTTGAGACATAGTCTCGTTCTGTCACCCAGGCTGGAGTGCAGTGGTGCAATCTCAGCTCACTGCAAGCTCCGCCTCCCGGGTTCACGCCATTCCCCTGCCTCAGCCTCCTGAGGAACTGGGACTACCGGTGCCTGCCACCATACCAGGTTTATTGTTTTGATTTTTAGTAGAGACGGGGTTTCACCGCGTTAGCCAGAATGGTCTCGATCTCCTGACCTCGTGATCTGCCCGCCTCAGCCTCTGAAAGTCCTGGGGTTACAGGCGTGAGCCACCGTCCCCGGCCTACTCTGCCTCTTTCTTAGCATCTACCAGAGTCTCCACCAAAGTGGCAGGGGAGAAATGTACGTTATATCTTTGCTTCTCTTATTTTGACCTCTCTCACTGAAATATGAGGAGACTCACAGGAGGAGAAGGTCTTATACTGCCCTGTTCATCAAGTGTCTTGATCATTTAGCACAATGAAGGTTCTCAGTAATCAGAATTGAGTATTTGAATGAATAAAATGAAAATAGAGAAAGCCAGGTGCAAATGAAGAATCTGAAGACAGGAAAACATGAATTGAGAAAGTTTCTTCCAGAGAGAGAGAAAGAGAGAGAAAAATGGAGATAGAGAAGGAGAGGGAGAGGAATGGGAAAAGGCAATACCAGAAGAGATCATACTAGGAAAGGTTCAAGTTATTGCTGGAGGGAACAGAAGAAAGAGCTAACCAAGGCCAAATAAAAGGCTTTACACAGCAGTGAATGACCTAGTAAGATCTCATCAACAGATTTTCATCAACCCTCTTTTCTTTCAACCATTTCTGCTCCGTTTCTCCAGGATGATTTATCCTCCTCCCAGAAGGATGTAGTCCTTCACTGACAGCTTGGTTTTTGATACATCGAGGATTTTATCATGAACATTGAGACCTATCCAATCACCAGTTCCACAGCTACAGGCCAACCTTCAGAGAAGTCTTCCTGGAATGCTAAGAAGAGGCTAGAACTTTTTAGACAAAAGTTCCTCTTTTTGGTTTGTTTTTAAAATTGGTGAGAGTAGGTGCTGTCTTGCAGATTAATTTCAAGGTATCTTCCTCCTTTGCCACCTTGGACAGTTCCCACAAAACCTTCTAGGCCTCACTGTCTTTCAAAAAGTGAGCATTCATCTGAGTTCTCTGTACAGGAAGAAGGTGGCGTAACAGTTGTCCCAATCTCTAAGAGCTATTGTCAAGGCAAGCTGATGCAGGAGGGACCAATATGGACCCTTTAGTCTTCTTAGTTTGTAAAACCCCTTAGTTCACAGTTTGACAGTCATGGGAAGGATTGCTACCACTGGTTCTATCTAGGAACAGTGATGTCTGAGATTGGGATATGTTTGGCTCTTCTCTCCTCCTCTATGCCTAAAACATCATATGAGCCCAAAATACACAAAATCTTAAACCTTAAACATTTTAAACCTAGCACATTTTAAAGACTATAAGAAGCTAGGTGGACATTTGGTATGCGAGATGTTATTAAGTTAAAAAGTCATTTATTTCCTAGAAATGACACATGAATTTATATTCTCACCGCTTCCTAATGCCTTAGTTTCCAGGTGGTTGAAAGCAAGTTACCCCAGTTATGTCTGACTCATCAGAACCTAGGACCGCACAACCTGGAGATCACCCGCTGCAGTAGTGCGTTCCGTCCTTGCATCCGTATTGCCCTTTCATCACCATTCCTTTCTTCAGTGTCTAGGTCAACACTGCCTTGTGTTGACCACAGTTGCCATCCATAACAGGAAGTTGGGTTAGGCCTTTTTCTCTGTGGATGAACATAGAGGGAGCCTTTCCAAGATGTATGCTCCACCCTTCTTTTCTCTTTCTGAGCAGAATCTTTCCCTAGAGTCCCATATCAGATATGATGTAAACCTTGAATTTTACAGTGAAATGTTTGCTTCATGTTTAACCATGACACTGATCTGCTTCAGTGCCTGACTTAAAGATTCATTTGTTACTGGTCAATGCATCTAACATTGAGGCTCATGGAAAAGTCCTGATACTTAAGGACAGAGATAAAAATGAGCTGCCTATTGATTTAGCAGTATGAGTTGTTAGAGTGCCAAATAAGAGATCTCCAATAAAAACATTATTAATGCCCAATTACGCATTTCCAGGACTGAGATCAGCCATTTCTCAAAGAAGTTTTACTAATCTGACGAGTTTAGTTCTGTTGATACCTATGCTACAAATAGTAGTATTTAACGTTTTGGTAAATACTGAAATTTGAATTGGCTCGAAATCCATTCAGGCATGTTTATGAATCATAGAAGCTCTCTAAATAGTATGATTGGATGTGAGCTAATATTTAGGAGACTTACCAACATATTAAAAGTATGTAAGTACATTAGAGAGGTGGGGAAAAAATAGAAACAAGAGAGAAAATGCATTACAATTTGTTCCAACAGTTTTTGATCTCTTCACTCTAAGTATTGTGAGTAAATGTAAAAATATCATTCGATATCTACAAAATGCTATAATTCATCTGTTGTGTCTCACCAAATGCCAGGGTTGTAAAGAGATTTCTCACTTGTGCCTTTCTTCATCATTTGATGGTCATGTTGACTAAAGTGAGTTGCTTCCCTCTGGCAATCATTGCTGATGTGGAGTAAACTTGTTCTGAACCATTGTTATGTTGCTGGGACACACAACACTGGATAATGGCATAAAAGACTAACAGGATGTGGTATAACTTGACGCACTAAATCCTCTGCTAAATCACACTTTTTGTTTTACTCAACTGTCTTCCTCTTTTCATTTGGCATTTCATCTGATTAATCTTATCTCTGTTCATGTAATATAAAGGTGTAGCTAGGTCAACACTAGAAAGATTCTGATTATTATTCTACTTACCCCTTACTCTAAATAAGTATTTTAACAGACAAGAAATAACTTCTTTATCTAAACATTTGTGGCAGAATAAGTTCAATGTCTTGGGATTTATAATATCTTTTTTTTCTTTTTTTTTCATAATCCCACACTCGCCCGCTACACCTTATCATATATAATAAACAACAACTAATATTTCATGAGAACTACTTTGTTCCAAGTGTGTTTTATGAATTATCTCTATCTAATCCTCCCAATAACTATTTTTGCCAATTTTTCTGCCTAAGATTATAGAGTTTAAGAGAGTTTGAGTGACTTGGCTGAAGTCACACAGGAAATTGATGGAGCTGGAGTTCAAAACCAGGCCATCTGACAGCAGAGCCCACATAGGTAATCACTGCCTGCTATTCTTCATTGTTTCTCCTAAGGTCTACTTTGTATGTCCACAGCTTCACCTACCAGGAAGAGGGATGGGAATTTGATCTTTTTCCAATGACAAGTGGTCATGTCAGAGAAGTCATTGTGCACTTTACACCTTCCTGCCACCCACCTGGTTCTCTGTGCCAAGCTCGTCCACCATCTCCTTTCTCTGTATACCATTCATTCATTCCGCACATTTTTTTTTTTTGAGTTTCTACTAATACCAAGCAATGATGACGGCACTGAAGATATAGCAATAAGCCAATCAAAGATTTTCTCTAGAGTAATTATTTTATTGGGGCTGACGATTGACGATTGAATTAATCCTTTCCTGGATTAATTCGGTAGCCCTCTAACTTTTCTGTCTGCTACTATTTTTACACCTATTTTTTGGCACAATTAACACACATAATCTTCAATATTATCTCATTGTTTTCAGACAACTATTCTTAACATGTCTTGCCAGACCCTGTCTGGCTTTGGCCATCCTGTCTCTCATTCTCATTAGGCTCTAGCCTCCTCTTTGCTGTCTGCACTGCTGCCACAAACTGGCCTTTCTTCAGTCTCAAGTACACATCTACTTCCTCCTGTGCCCAAGTTTTACACTTGCTGTATCCTGTTTAGCTGTTCCTTCTTTCACTTAATTAACTCCTACTCATTTTTTAACTCAACTCAATCATCACTTCCTTAGAGAAGTCTTCTCTGACTTTTCCGAGTAAGTCAAATACCACCATGGAAGTAGATTATGAAATAGATTTGGAGAGTTATGAGCAGAATTTTTTTAAAAGGAAAATAGAATGAAATAGAAAGTGTGAGTGGGTTACAGCTACGAAGAATAACTATTATCTCATTAATTATTGTTTCTCTGTGTGCTAGCAGGACAACATACCCAACTTGTAATACTTTTACAGAGAGATGGGAGAGATGAGAGAGAGAGAGAGGGAGAGAGAGAGAGAGAGAGAGATTATTATTGTCTGACTCTCTCATTAGACTGGAAGCCCCATGAGAGAAGAGGAGTGTGTCTGCTTGCTTTTCATTTAATCCATAATTTCTCATTAAATTGCTGACTCTCATTTAAGCACTCAAAGCATTTTTTGAGGAAAGGAGGGAAGAAAGAAGACAGGTATGGGAATTAACATTTGGAGCATGGAAATTTTGCACTGTTACATTTTGTAGCATGACCGCACCTAACTTGGCCCATGCAAATTCTGTAGACTTGCCAACATTATATTTGAACACAGTGAGGTTTTCCACAATGTTTATTCACTTTTAATAATTCTTTTAAATAAACTAATGCTTTTATTTATAAGTTTTAAGTGAAATGCTAAGCTCAGGACATCTGATATTATTATAAATTGCATTACTTTTTGAAAAGAGCTTTAGAAGTCCAGGTCTTCCTGAGAACCATGGTAGAAAGAGTCTTACTATTTTTTCTTCTGAAAATGTATGGGGAATCTAGAAATGAAGTCAGAACTAACAGATTGGCATCTTATCTCTGCTTCAGGATACTTTTTTCCCCTGTGAAGCTCTTTTAATCACTGCTTCCAGCCTTTTTTACTCCATCAGTTAGTTTTCTGTTTCAAGGGTCAGAACCCTAACCTAATACTTGTCTCATGAGAAAAGGTAATTAATTAGCTATTTAATTGACTATTTCAGTTTTACAATTTGTCTCATATGAACCTGAGACAAATTATAAAATCCTAAAATTCAGCTAAATAGCTAATAAGCTTATTATTAGCTTATTATTAGCTTATTAGCTATTTAACTAGGACCCAAGCATTGTCAGTCACCAAACACTGTTTTCTTGGTTCTACCTCTAGTGCTGGCTCCATTCTCAGGTTCCATGTAGCTGCAGGATGTGACCTTAGGCCCCATATTGTCTTGAATTTACTCTAGTGAATTTACTGGTAAAATGCTTCTTTTTTCCCAGTAAGCTCCCAATCTGTCCCTGAGTCAATCACTGTGAGCAGGGGAATGTGATTGTCTGATTGGCTAGACCCAAGTCACGTGCCTGGAGTAAATTCAAAGCTTCAGAAAGCACGTAGACTGAGAGTGGAGACAAGGTAGTTCCTCAGAGGGATATCAAGGTATGTCCACCAGAAGGAAAGTGTATCAAAGACAATAGTAACAGTACCTCCTCATATGTTATATGTCTTAAATTATGCTTCTGCATCCATTTAGGATATTGCTTTAGCTGTGTAAATTCTGCTTCACATGCTATATTTTTATTATCTAATTTTACTGAAAGTTTTGTGTGTATCCTGACACTCCAAGTATACTATAATTTCTTTGTAAGTGGACTTTAGGCTATATATTGGATGATACTTTTAACTGTGATGAGATATTGATTTCTTCAGTATTAAAGTAGGATCTCTCATTCAGTCCCTAACTTACACCTGTTTTCTTGGGAATTGTATACTATTTTAGATTTCATTATAAATAAAATGTAGTTGCCTTTGAACATGGAATCAAATACTATTTCTGGGAAAAGGGATGGAATTTAGTCTCAGAGAGTAGAGAGAAAATCCTAAGAATAGTAAGAGGAGAGAGATGTTAAATCCTCAGAAAGGATAAGTAACTCAAGTTATAGATTCTTGTTATTATCAAATATACTGTTTTTTTTTAAAGTTAAAATCATGATTCTGATATATAGTGAGAAAGTGTCAAAGATTTAATCAACCCACTAATGAGGAGACTAGAGGGATGATGAAAATTGGTTCAAAGGAAGAGAGGAGATGTGTCTATGTGTATGTGTGAGCATGTAGATATAAGATATATAGAGATAATAATCAGTGGATAAAAGAATAGTGGAAGAAAATTGCAAAGCTACATAAAAACTGAGTCACATCCTACGGGATAATAAAATTGTAACAGTTGAAGTTATCGTTTCTATGGCACAGAAGTAATTTGAAACACTAGTGGATAAAAAGAGTTTGTAATTATCAGTTCTCTATAACTTAACAGCTAACTTTACAGACGCTGAACATGATCACTAATAAATAGAAAATCAAACAGACGTGTATCCCCTAGAGAGAGAGATTCAATTTACATGGGCATGTTAGATAATACTTTAGAATGGCTCTAAAAAGTTATGCAGTAGCTTATTTCCAAATTTAAGAATTTTTTTTCTAACACTGTAAATTAACAATGATATCTAAATGCCTTGTTGAAATGAGGAAGATAAGGAAGGACTATTTCAGCACAGTAGAAATATTCCAGGAATGAAGACACTTGTGTCCAACAGGGGAGGGTAAGTTGAGGAGGAAGTAATCAGTTCTCAGTGACCATGTATTTGACCTCACCGAATTGAAAATACAACTTAGCAATGGGCAAGCTGCTGGAGGACTGAGAGCAGAGTCCTCTTAGGAGGTTGACTCCAAAACTGTATGCCTAGCCACTTGAGCTGGCCTGTTACTGGGGGCCAGGGTGGGGGTGCTTGCAAAGGCTTCAAGTTTACATTCATGACCTATACCCCTTAATTTGTCATCTTTACCATCTATTTCCCAGGGGCTTCCAAAATAAAAGTGGGATGAACTAATCATAGGTAAATGGAAGAAAATATTCAAGGCCAGGGAGAGAGATGGAAGTCCCAGTAATTTTTAAGTTCCATGACCAGGACACCTATTATTGTATCCAGAGATAACATCAATCTATTCCTTGTGTGTCATAATTTAATAGCTTAGAAACCGGCACCTGTTTCCTTCTAGTTGAAAAAGGAGTTATGTTCTCACGCTCTGTGTGGCGGTATCTGTATCTTGTCTTGGTACTTTCTACGCTTTCCATTCCTGTTGAAGCCTCGGCTAACTTCCTTGTGAGGTTGGGAATTTCCCCCAGGACTTATAAGGATTCAAGAGCAGATACCTAACTCTTTGTGTTATGGCTGGCAGTTATGATAACCATCAGCACACTTCCGTTGAAAAATTACTTTCACACATCCTTCCTCACAATACATTTTCTTTTTTTTTTTTTTTTTTTTTTTTTTTGAGATGGAGTCTCGCTCTGTGGCCAGGTTAGTGTCCTGTGACACAATCTCGGCTCACTACAACTTCCGACTCCTTGGTTCAAGTGATTTTCCTGTCTCAGCCTCCTGAGTAGCTTTGATTACAGCCACGTGCCACCATGCCCAGCTATTTTTTTGTTTTGTTTTGTTTTTGTTTTTTTTTTTTTAGAAGAGACGGGGTTTCACTATGTTGGCCAGGATGGTCTCGAACTCTTGACCTCATGATCCACCTGTCTCGGCCTCCCAAAGTGCTGGTATTACAGACATGAGCCACCGTGCCCAGCCACAATACATTCTTAAAGGCTTAAAAGATCTATGAGGGCCACAGCCATATCTGATGTTAGATTAAATTGACTTTGGGTGGGGAAATTCTAAGAACGATCTTTACTGCCTCTTTGAAAATATGGTCAATGCAAAGCTGGCTCTTCTGTTTATCAATATTAATCGTCTTCACAGAAATAAGTTTGGCTCTCAAATTGTGGAAATATATGATTTTCGTTAACTTTGTTTAAAAACTCTGTGTTTGGGGAGGGGAAGGACATACACACCGGGGCCTGTCAGAGGGTCGGGGGCAAGGGGAGGAAGAACATCAGGACAAATACATAATGCATGCGGGGCTTAAAATCCAGATGATGAGTTGATAGGTGCAGCAAACCACCATGGTACATGTATACCTGTGTAAAAAACCTACACATTCTACATATATATCCTGGAAATTGAAGTAAAATTTAAAAAGTTAAATCCTGTGTTTTTAAGCAATAGAGTGTTGTAAAGTGAAAAATAAGTAAGGCAACACACAAAAATGGGAATTTCTACAGGAAGTCTGACATCCTGGAACATGAAGATCTTTTCCTATTATCCGTCTCACTCCTTGTGATTTACACTGGTTTCTCATGATCATTTTGCCATCTTACTCATGTAACAACACAGTATTAACCTGAAAGAAAATATACTGTTGGGTGTTCCCTTTAAAAGCACTGATGAATAAACAGTACATAAAATTTTCTAGGGATTACTCCAGATCTCCTCTTCTTTCGATGTTCCTATAAGCACAAAATTATCTGTTTTAATGCAGGTGAATGTGTGCAAGAGGTGAAATAGGCAAAAGCACCAGAGATGAACTCTTAGAAATAATAATTGTATACTTCTATTGAGCTCATAAAGAGAAAATGAAATAGCTTCTCCAGGAGTAATATTTTCCAGAATGCTATTCTGGGAATTACTGTAAAGAAAGGCATTTTTCCTTAAGGTACTTATTTCCTGTAGGTTCAGTTAATATAAAACATAATGCAAAGCCACACCTGTTTATTCTACCTGCCTAATTTCTTGCTCCACCCAGACAAAGAAATGTGTGAAGTCTGTTTGCCTTTGAAATGCTGACCATTTTTATTCCAATACTGGATAGGTCATAGCTAACTGGCCATGTGCTTTTTGGGGTGAAATCCTGGGTATTATAGTGAAACCAAGAGCAGTGGCCCCAGAAGTCAATAGGCAGGGCTGGTCCATGATTAATCTGTGTCGAGGGGCCTTTTCCTCTTCACGCACCTACCTTTTCCAAATGTCTCCATTTTCCTTCTAGCATTTCCTCATAACAAATTTTTTTTTTCTCAGAAAAAGACCTGACCTCAGTCATGAATACCTTACTGCAAAATTCTAGTCTGTCTGGGTGGTCGAGCCACTGTATTTAGAATTTTAATCCAAGCGTGTAATAAAGAATCAAGGATAGTTATCTCCACAGAAGAATTTTAGGCACAATGAGATTCCTCATTCCTTAAATGAGGAATGTCAGGGCGAAAAGATCTGAATTTGCATCAATCTGCTAATAGAAAATTCACATTGCCTATGCTATGAGCGTCCCTAGGCTGCTTGTGTAGAGTGTTTTGAAACTTCAGTTGCACTGCCTTGTGTCTTAACCATTTTTCAGCCTTGTTCTCAGATATATCAGTATTATTGTTATTATTAATAAAATTATATTGCATCACTTTGTGACCATTTTTTTTTCTTTAAACCACTTTACTGAGATATTTTTGACATGCGAACAGCTATACATATTTAAGTATAAAACTCAATGAGTTTGGGGTTAAGTATAGACATGTAAAACCAACATACCACCAGGACCATAAACATCACCTTCATCTCCCAAAGTTTCCTCCAGCCCCTTTTTATTGTTATCATTTTGAGGGAGGGGGTAGGGGGTGGGAGTAACAATACTTAACATAAGATCTATGCTCTTAGGAAATTTTAAGCATGAAACACAGTATTATTAGCCAGAGGCACTAGGTTATATAGTAGATCTCCAGAACTTAAAACTTTGTATGCTTTGATCATCTCCTCTTTTACCTCTCCTCCAAGGACCTGGCAACCAAAATTCTACTCTCTGCTTCTACGATTTTGACTATTTTGGGTTCCACATGTAAGTGTGACCATACAAGATTTGTCTTTCTGTGTCTGACTTACTTCATTTATATGATATCCTGTATGTCTATCTACATTGTCACAAATAGTAGGATTTCCTCTTTTTTAAAGGCTGAATAACGTTCAATTTTATATAGATATGTATATATACAGATATGTATAGAGATATGTATATATAGATATGTATATAGATATGTATATATAGATATGTATATAGATATTTATATATATAGATATGTATATATATGTATGTGTAGGAGTTATGGGTGTGTATATACATATTGCATGTTTTCTTTCTCTATTGATCTATTGATGAATATTTAGGTTGTTTCAATATCTTGGCTATTGTGAATAATGCTGTAATGAACATAGGAGTGCAAATATTTCTTCAGGATGCAATTTTAAATTTCTTAGAATAAGTCCCAGAGTGCAACTCTTGAGTCATATGGTAGTTCAATTTTTAGTATTTTGAGGAATCTCTATATTGTTTTCCATAATGGCTGTACCAATTTTCATTCATTTCAACTATTTGCCAGGGTTCTCTTCTTTCCAAATCCTCACCAACACTTATTTTCTTTCGTATTTTAAATTGTAGCCATCCTAACAGGCGTGAGCTGGTCTCCCATTGTGGTTTTGATTTTCATTTCCCTGGTGATTAGTGATGTTGAACTTTCCATATACCTTGTGGTCATTTGTATGTCTTTTGATATATCCAAAAATTTGTTATCAAGGCCAATGAAAATAACTTTGTCCCTGGTTTCTTTTAGGGGTTTTGTGACTTTATGGTCTTACATTTAAGCCTTTAATCCATTTTGAGTTGATTTTCGTATATGGTGTAAGAGAAGTGTCTTATTTCCTTCTTTTCATTTGGATATCCAGTTTTTCCAACACAATCTGTTGAAAAGGTCATTCATTCCCTATTTTGTGTTCATGGCCCCCTTGTCAAAATTAGTTAACTTTATATGTTTGACTTTATTTCCGGGCTCTTTATTCTGTTCCATTAATCTCTGTCTCTATTTTAATGTCAGTATCATATTGTTTTAGTTACTATAACTTTGTAGTATAGTTTCAAATCAGGAAGTGTGATGCCTCCAGTTTTGTTCCTGTTGAAGACTGTTTTGGCTATTTGAGGTCTTTTGTGGTTTCATATTGCTATAAGTTGAATATTTGTTTCTCCCTAAATATTGAACCCTAATCACCAGTGTCATGGTTTTGGGAAATAGGGCCTTTGTAATGTGATTAGGTCGTGAGTGTTGGAGCCCTCATGAGTTGGATTAATGTTCTCATAAAAGAGCCCCTAGAAAGCTGCCTTGCTCCATCCTCCATGTGAGAACTCAGTGAAAAGACACCATCTAAGCCAGAGAGCCCGCCCTCAGAAGCCACTGAATCTATCAGTGCATTGATCATGGACTTCCCAGCCTCCAGAACTGTGAGAAATAGACTTCTATTGTTTATAAGCCGTCCATCTTATGGTTTGTTAAAACAGCTCAAATCGACTGTGATACATGAATTTTAGGATTGTTTTTCCCACTTCTTTGACAAATGCTGTTGGAATTTTGGTAGAGATTTCATTGAGTCTGTAGATCATTTTAAGTGGTACAGATATTTTAACATTAATTCTTCTAATCTATGGAGATAGATTTTCATTTATTAATGTCTTCTTCAATTTCTTTTATCACTGTTTTATAATATTTATGGTACAGATCTTTCACCTCCATGGGTTTATTCCTAAGTATATTATTATTTTTGACACTATTCTTTCCATATTTTGTTGGTAGTGTATTGAAATGCCACTGCTTTTGTATATTGATTTTGTAACTTGCAACTACATTAAATTCATTTACTAGTTCTAACAGTTTTTGGTGGAGTATTTAGTGGTGTCTGTACAAAAGATCACAGCATCTGCAAACAGAGATAAATAACATCTTTTCTGATTTAGATGCATTTTGTTTCCTTTTCTTGTCTACTTGCTCTGACCAGGGTTTTAAGTAACTATGTTGAACAGTAGTAGCAAGAGTGGGCATTCTTGTTTTCTTCCTCACGTTAGAGCAAAAGCTTTCAGCTTTTTACGACTGGGAATATGTTGCCTGTGGGCTTGTCATACCTGGCTTTTATGTTGTGGAGCATTTCTTCTATACATAATTTGAAAATTTTTGTTTGTTTGTTTGTTTTAGACAGAGTCTCACTCTGTCACCCAGGCTGGAGTGCAGTGGCTTGATCTCGGCTCACTGCAGCCTCCACCTCCCGGGTTCAAGCAATTCTCCTCCCTCAGTCTCCTGAGTAGCTGGGATTATAGGCGTGTGCCACCACACCTAGCTAATTTTTCTTTAATAGAGACACGGTTTCACTATATTGGTCAGGCTGATCTCGAACTCCTGACCTTGTGATCCGCCCACCTCGGCCTCCCAAAGTGCTGGGATTACAGGCATGAACCATCGCACCTGGCAAATTTGAGAGTTTTTGTAATGAAAGAATATTGAATTTTCCAAAATGATTTTTCTGCATCCATTAAGATGATCATATAATTTTCATCTTTCCTTCTATTAATGTGGAGAATCGCACTTATTGATTTTCATGTGTAAAACTATGCTTGTATTTTAGGGAAAAATCCCACTTGATTATAATGTATGATTATTTTACGGTGTTGTTGAGTTCAGTTTGCTAAAATTTTCTTGAGATTTTTTTGCATTTACATTTATTAGAAATATTGGCCTGAATTTTTTTTTCTTATAGTGTTCTTTTTTGCTTTGGTATCCGAGTAATGCTGACCTCATAAAATGAGTAGGGAATTATGTTATCCTCTTTAATTTTTTGCAGAGTTTTGAGAAGGATTGGTATTACTCTTTTTTAAATTTTGGTAGAATTTACCAGTGAAGTCATCTGGTTCAGGGGCTTCTCTTTGTTGAGAGATTTATGATTAGTGATTCAATCATTTTACTTGTTATTGACCTATTCAGATTCTCTATTTCCTTATAATTTAATCTTTATAGTTTGTATGTTTCTTGGAATTCATCCATTTTTTTCTAGGTTATTCAATTTTTGGTGTATAATTGTTCATAGTAGTCTGTTATGATTCTGTATATTTTTTGTGATATCAGTTGTAATGTCTCTATTTATAATTTTGTTTATTTGAGTCTGCTCTTATTTTTAGTCTAGCTAAAAATTTGTCAATTTAGTTTACCTTCTCAAAACACCAACTCGTAGTTTTATTGGTCTTTTCTATTAGTAAGACTACAAGACTATTTTCAGGTCTTCGTTTCATTTATTTCTGCTCTAATCTTTGCTACTTCATTTATCTAACTTTAGCTTTGTTTTCTTTTTCTAATTTCTTGAAGTGTAACTTTAGATTGCCTTTTGAGATCTTTGTTTCTTCTTAATGCAGATATTTATACTATAAACTTTCATCTTAGATTTGCTTTTGCTGAATATTATAAGTTTTGGCATGTTCTGTTTCCATTTTTATTTACTTCAAGATATTTTCATTTTCCTTTTTGATCATTCTTTTACCCACTTGTTGTTCAAGGCTTTCTTGCTTAGTTTTTATGTACTTCTGAATTTTTTAAAACTTCTTCATTTTATTGATTTCTAGTTTCATTCCACTACGGTCAGAAAATATACTTAATGTTCTTTCTATATTTTTAAACTTGTTAAAACATTTTTGTGTGTCTGTTTTATAACATTCTGATCTGCTGGATAGTGCCCATAAGTCCCATAGTCTTCCTTATTATTTATTTGTTTGTTTGTTTGTTGTTCTTCTGTCTAGGTAATTACAAATGATCTGTTTTTGAGTTAACCGATTCTATATTCTGCTTTATGCAGTCTGCTATTGAAACTCTTTAGGAGGCTTTTCACTTTAGTCATACTTCAGCTCCAGAGTTTCTGTTTGGCTCTTTATGGGGGGTTCTTTCTCTTTGTTGAGCTTCTAATTTTGTTCAAATATTGCTTTCCTGATTATTTTTAGTTGTCTCTCTGTGTTTTATTGGAACTCATTGAGCTAGTATAAGATGGTTATTTTGAATTCTTTGTTAGACAATTTATAGACCTCCATATTTTAGAACCAGTTACTTCTTCTTTATTTTGTGCTTTTGATGCTGTTGTGTTTCCCTAATTCTAGCACAAGGGGCATAGCTTTTGGCCCATCCTGGTGTTTGATATGCATTCATCATTAAGTTTAATCATTTCTAACTTTTGTTTTAAGGGGAGAGATACACAACCGTGTTTCTTCCTTGAACATTTGGAAGCCCTTATAGGGTTATTAATTGGCCCAAATGTAATATCACTGTGTCTCAGGGAATAGAGAGGCCAAAGGGGATGTAGAGATGGTGAAGGGCCAGTTTGAATAGCCATGACATTTATCAATTAACTGTCTTATTTGGATGCAGTTCGTGAAGCCTAAAAATGATTACAATAGTCACATCAAGGATTAGTGATCACAGATTATCATAACAGATATAATAATAATGAAAAATTTTGAAATGTTGCAAATTACATCCTGCATTTGGTGGCAACAGATTATCAGTGTCAAAAGTTGAATCCACTGTTAGTGTCAGTGGAAGCCAGGGCTGTATAGCACAACCTCTTCTTCGGTATCCTGCATAACTTCCTTCCTCCCTCTGAAATGTTGGAACTTCTAAAAT
>NC_065582.1:130553332-130623516 GCF_024542745.1 Macaca thibetana thibetana
AAACTCTACAATGTTGAATTGATTGTCTCCTACATGGGATATTATTTCCTGGTTATTCTTAGAGAAAGTTCGAATGATATTAATATTTTCCTTCTTTGGAATCCAAACATTCAGAAGAATGTTCAGAACCCACAAAGATGTTTTATATCAAAAGAAATACAATTATACAACTAAAATATTGACCAAATAACATAGTTTCTATGATTTGAGATTGTAGGTTGTAAATGACAAGGGGAAATTCTGATTATGTTATACTGTGATGAATGTTAACACTGTGTGTGCGTCATTCTCAACTGATCTTTTCCAACAAACCAGAGAAGCCTATAATTATGCGATTTAGTATTTGGCATAGGCCTTTTCAAATGTTTTTCTTAGGTTCTATTTTTTTTAAATATCCACTATTCTTTATATTACCTTTAAGAAATGCTATACAATTGCAGTAACTAAGGATGTGAGCACATTGTTATCAGGTTAAGCATATCGAGGGTATCAGTATAAGGAAGGCAATAAGAGTTTAAGTGGAGGATAGAGTTACTTGTATGCAAAAGAAAAGAAAAAGGGTAGTAACTCTCCGATTTAAGTTGCAATGTAAATGCAGTTTGTCTGTCTCCTTCTAAAGGGGGCTGGCAGTCCAATGAAGCAGCAGCAGCATTCAGGGAATAACACTGCTTCAAAGTCGCGTCACTTTTGCTATAAAATGTCAGGAATGTTTTCTTTCCTTTGGCCAATTATCTAATTTCCCTTGCTGCCCATTTCAGGTAATATCTGTTGGAGGAGCAAATCAGTGAACCCTGATTGGGTCTATACCGAGCTAAATTCCAAATAATCATAGCTGGGTTTTTCTTTCCCACCTTCTGTGTGGATGGGGCGGCTGGTTATCTATTGTACAACTGTGCAGACCGCAAAAAAGTTTTTGTTGACAAAAAGAGTTGATATATGGGAAAAAGAAGATGAAAATGTCAGTTTTAAATGTTTCTGAAAGCCTTGAGCTTCTCAGAAACAGGAAGTCTTCATTGCTTTCTTCAGAAATTTGTTCTGGGCTAAGTGAGCAAAACACTTTTTAATGTCAGATATTTTAAATAACTTGGAGAAAGCATTTCTATGATACTACAAAAGTCCTTTATATAAACTGGATTTCTAATATTGTGCTTAAGAATGCTCATTTGAAATATTGTTTCCGATCACTATTAACGTCACAACTTGTATTTGTTTTAGCAGAGTATTATCTTTTGCATAACTTCACAATATCTTCAATTATTATTTACTATATAGTAGAACCTCATCGTTGCTGTTTTAACAGTAATAATTGTAATGTATTTATATATGTGTGATTTATGTACTTCCTAGACAGTCAAAACCATCTGTTTTCCTTCCTTGTCACTGCTTGAAAAACCTTTGAAGAGTTTCTGATGCACATTTAAAAGTATTATTTCAGATGAAAGAGAATTCGTGATGTTAGACCTACCTCAAAAGTTTTAAGTTTGTTCTTAAGTCACTTTCAGATAAATTAACAATCTGGGAATAATTTACCCTACCTATTGTGGTTGCTAGAAAAAGGCACCTTTCTGATAATGAAACAGACATCCTTTCATTCCTGGAATTTCCTGTTGAGAGTGTAGAGTTTTCTGAGCAATATGTAACATTGGTTAGTTATGCAATATGTTGAATTTTACCGCCAGCTTTGTTTAAAAAGGGTGTGAGAGGCTTTGATCAACAGGAATGTGAAGTCAAAGTTATGTGTGGCATCATCTTACCACCTGTCACATGAATAAACCCAGTTTCATAAGCAAAAGAAAAAAAAGAAGAAGAGAAAAGAAAGAAAGAAAAACTAGCAAAGACTTAACATTTGATAAGGATGCAAAACAATATTCATGAACTTAAAGGACAAACACACAGGCACACAATCACCACCACAAGCCCCATCACCACATCAACAAAACAAAGATTAATAAAAACTGAGAATAGAACATGTCTTATAGTTGATATTTTGCCATCAAATTTTCATTAAGTCTGGTTATGAATTCCCAGTGAATAACTGCTTTCATGCACATTTTAAATGTTGTTTTTACAAGAATTGGGAATTAATAAATTGCTCACACTGACAAAAAAGATGTTGTAATGCCAAGCCAAAAGTCAAAAAATCCTAGAAATTCTGGCTAATGTTCGACCACGAGTTTCCTACTAGCCACTTTGGATTTTAAAGCATGACTTCCTCTGGAGGGTAAATTGACCAAATTGCTTTAACAAAATCTTTTATTTTGAATCATTTCAGTTTCCAAAACATTCAATGTTAGTAAATCAGACTGGGAGTCATTTCATTTGGAACAGAATGTCCCTTGGAAAGAGTTTTGGGATTTTTCTCTAATTTAAATTTGAGGCCAGACTGATGAATGCTATGACCAGGGATTATGTCATAGAACAGAGAAATATAGTAATGACTCACATATTAGAAATAGACCACAAGCTAGTATCTGTCACAATGTTGCTATATAAAAGATAGTTCTCTGTAATAAATGAAAGTTGTGAAAGTTTCATATTGAACTATATGTAGTCAGCTTTCTGTGATGGTTTGAAATTAAAATCATTACTTTAATTGAGGCAATACTTAGAAAACAATGGTTCCTTCAGCCATCCATGAATACTCTTTTTATCCAAATTTAAGTCATTCTGCTGCCACAAACTTTCTGTAGGATCGTAAACAATTTACTATTTATTTAAATGAAAACACTAATATTAGCTTTCTTCCCCATAAAACTATTCAGAGGAACAAAAAGGATAGCTGTGAAAACTGTAAAAAAATTTTTTCTTTTTTTTATGTTTTACATTGGTGTAAAATTTACATAGTGAGATGTACATATCTTAAGTGTACACTTTAATGAGTTTTGAAAATGTAAATAGCTAATCAAGAGAACATTTTCATTTTTTTTCAGAAAATCCATGCTGTTTTCCATTCATTCTCTTCTCCAGAGGAAATTGCTGTTCTGATTTTTAGTTTTGCATACTCTTGAACTTTTAAAAATGGAATCATCCAATGCGTACTCTTTTATGCCTGGCTTTTTTTTTTTGGTTCAACTTAATGTCTGTGAGATTCACACATGTTATTGTGAATATTAGTAGTATACTTCTTTGTATTCAATTAAATATTCATTGGATAATTCAAATGAAATATTCAATTGTAGAAGTATACCCAGGTTTCTTTCTTCATTCATCTGTGGATGGACAATTGGGTCATTGTCAATAGTTTGGCTATCATGAAGTGGCTGTAAACATTATTATAGAAATCTTTTTGCATGTCATAGGGAAAAGATTGCCATAAAATTATTGTCACTCTTCTTATTGAGATGTGGCATCTTTGTTTCATACTCTTGAATCTGAACTGGCCCTGTGGCTGGTTTTGATCGATAGAATTTGGCAGAACTGATGCTGTGTAACTTGTGAAAAGAGATCTACAGCTTCCACCTTGGTCTTTTGGAATGATTCTTCTTGGAACCCAACCTCTATGCTTTGAGAAGCCTGAGCTATGTGTAGAGGCCACACAGAAGAGAACCAAGGCACTCCGGCTGATAGGCCTCACTGGGCTCCCAGCTGACAGCCAGCACCAACCTGCAACCGTGTAAGCTATCGTCTTGTACTTTCCCACCCAGTCACATTTCAGATGTCTGCAACTCCAGCCACATGGAGCAAAATAT
Source organism: Macaca thibetana thibetana (assembly GCF_024542745.1). Lineage (NCBI taxonomy): Eukaryota > Metazoa > Chordata > Mammalia > Primates > Cercopithecidae > Macaca > Macaca thibetana. The sequence continues at coordinate 130,557,022 of NC_065582.1, forward strand.
CCAGAGAGATGAGTCCAGTTCCCTATCAACCCAGATAATCCTGAGGCAGTAAATAGCTATTGTTTTAATCCACTAAGTTTTGAGATCAGTTTTTACACAGGAACAATCAAATTATTTATTTTCACTTCTTGTGGATAAGTATTAGGAATAGAACTGCTGGACCATATCATATGTGTATATTAATCTTTACAGAAAATTACCAAATTATTGCCAAAGGTAGTTTTACCTTTTCATACTCCCACTAGCAAAGTAAGAGTGCTCTGGTTTCTCCATATCCTCGTCATAACTCTTTTTAAATTATTAGCTAGTGGCAGTTATTGATGCTATCCCATTGGGTTTTTAATGATTATTTCATGATTACTAATAATGTTGAAAACTTTTCCTTGTGTTTAATTATCATGTGTAAATCTTCCTTTGTGAAATCTATTTAAAAATCTTTTGTCTATCTTGTTGTAAAATGAGTTTTTGTCATTTTATATTTGTTTTTTGGAGTTCGTTGTATATGCTAGATACAAGTCCTTTCATTGATAGATAAATGTATTGTGATTATTTTTCTTTTTTCTTTTTTCTTTTTTTTTGAGACTGAGTATCGCTCTGTCGCCCAGGCTGGAGTGCAGTGGTGCAATCTCTGCTCACTGCAAGCTCCGCCTCCTGGGTTCACGCCATTCTCCTGCCTCAGCTGGCGAATGACTACAGGCATCCGCCAGCACGCCCAGCTAATTTTTTGTATTTTTAGTAGAGACGAGGTTTCACCGTGTTAGCCAGGGTGGTCTCAATATCCTGACTTCATGATCCCTCCGCCTCGGCCTACCAGAGTGCTGGGATTACAGGTGAGGCACCGCCCACAGCCCTTGTGATTTTTCAGTCTATATTTTGACTCTTTATTTTCTTAAGAATGCCTTTGAGGAGGATAAAGTTTGAATTCTGATGAAGTTAGCTTATCAGTTTTTTAAATGATTAATCATATTTTATGTTTGTCCTCTCTGATAAATTATTGTCTGCCTCCAAGGTTGAAAAATATTCTAAGTTTTTAAAAAGTTTTTGTTTACCTTTTATATTCATATATATGTAGGCCATATTGAAGTAATGTTTTATGAATGGTCCAAAATAGTAATTGCGATACATTGTTTCACTTTTTAGTATAACTATCCAATTATTATAACAAGATTTTTGAAAACTTTTCTCATTAAATTTACTCAGAACCATTACCAAAATTCAATGATGGTATACATGTGTGTCTATTTCTAGACTTTATATTATTTCATTGGTCTATTTGTCTCTTCTTACGCCCAATGTCCTTATTAATCTAGCTTTATAGTAAGTCTTGAAATCAGATGGTGCATCAGCTAACGGCTGTAGCATTGGTCAGTTTGAATGCTTTCTTTCTATCTTTAGCTTTTAAAATGGCTTCCTTCCTTTAACATCATATCATATTGAATGGAGCATCTAGAATCTCCATTTTGAAGCATATGTCTGTAGGCAGCCATAGCCCCTAAACAAATCTTAAAAAAAAAAAAGCAAACATCAAAGGCAAGCCAATCACAACATTATAGCATTATTACAGGTATTGCAAGTGTAATAGGTTAGCATATATGTGCTTGTAGAAATGAGGTGTTACCACTCTTGTAGTTTAATATGGTCAGGGAGAACTCCAGTTAGTTTCTGTTTAGTACCACCAAGTACATGTTCAGCATTTCCTTTCATAGCTACTATTGTCCCCTTAAGATTATACTTTTTATATTGAGGAAATTGTACAGGCAAACCTTGTTTTATTGTGCTTAGCCTTATTGCACTTCACAGACATTGCATTTTGTACATGTTGAATCTTTGTGGCATATCAGGAGAACCCACTCCCGATGGTTACGTGAGTTCTTTTCTATTTCCTAGGTATGTCTGCTGGTTTGAGAAATAAAGGGAAAGAGTACAAGAGAAAGAAATTGAAAGCTGGATGTCTGGGGGAGACATCACATGTTGGCAGGATCCGTGATGTTCCCCGATCCATAAAACCAGCAAGCTTTTACTAGTGATTTTCAAAAGGGGATCAAGTGCACGAACAGGGTGTGAGTCACAGAGATCACATACTTCACAAGGTAATAAAACATCACAAAGCAAGTGGAGGCAGGGCGAGATCACAGGACCACAGGATGGGGCGAAATTAAAATTACTAATGAAGTTTCGGGCGCTCATTGTCATTGATAACATCTTATCAGGAGACAGAATTTGAGAGCAGACAACCTGTCTGACCAAAATTTATTAGGCGGGAATTTCCTCGTCCTAATAAACCTGGGAGCGCTACAGGAGACCAGGGCTTATTTCATCCCTTGGCCATCCACCATAAAACATGGTCACCCTCAGGAGGCCGTTCATGGACTTACCCTCAGGGCACATTCTCTTTCTCAGGGATGTTCCTTGCTGAAAAAAAGAATTCAGCGATATTTCTCCTATTTGCATTTGAAAGAAGAGAAATATGGCTCTGTTCCGCCTGGCTCACCAGCGCACTCAGACTCCAAATCTTATCTCCCTTGTTCCCTGAGGATTGCTGTTATCCTGTTCTTTTTCAAGGTACCCAGATTTCATATTGTTCAAACCACATGCTCTACAAACAATGTGTGAAGTTAACACAATCATCACAGGGTCTTGATCATCCTCCTTAGTTTACAAAGAAGATGACGGGATTTAGAGATTAAAGTAAAGGCAGGCATAGGAAATCATAAGGGTATTGATTGTGGAAGTGATAAGTGTTCATGAATCTTCACAATTTATGTTCAGAGATTGCAGTAAAGACAGGCATAGGAAATTTTAAAAGTATTAATTTGGGGAACTAATGAATGTCTATGAAATCTTCATAATTTATGTTCTTCTGCCATGGCTTCAGCTGGCCCCTTGGTTTAGGTTCCCTGACTTCCCACAACAGTGGCAACCCTGCATTGAGCAGGTATATTGAGATCATTTTTCCAACAGCATTTGCTCACTTTGTCTCTGTGTCACATTTTGGTAAATCTTGCAATGTTTCAAAATTTGTTATTGTAATTATTTCTGTTGTGGTCCTCTGTGACCAGTGGTCATTGTTGCTACATTGTAAATGTTTTGACATGCCACAACTGTGTTCAATTACGAGGGTGAACTTAATGGATAAATGTATGTGTGTGTTTTCAGTGCTCTGCTGACTGGTCATTCCTTCATCTGCCTCCTTCTCTTTGGACCTCCCTATTCTCTGAGATATAGTAATATTGAAATTAGACCAATTAATAACCCTACAATGGCCTCAAAGTGTTCAAATGAAAGGAAGGGTCACATATCTCTTATGTTAAATTTAAAACTTGAGGCTGAGAGAGGTCAGAAGCTATGTCTCTTGCACCAAACAGCCAGTTGTGAACGAAAAATAAAAAAATAAAAAAAATAAAGTTCTGGAAGCAATCAGAAGTGTTATTCTACTGAATACACAAGCACAAGAAATAAGAAAGGAAAACAGGCTTATGGCTGATATAGAGAAAGTTTTAGTGGTCTGGATAGATCACATCAGTCACAGTATTTTCTTACCAACACCTAATCCAGAACCAGACTAATTCTCTTTGAAGAGCTGATTCAATGAAGGCTGAAAGGAAGCTAAAGAAGAAAAGTTGGAAGATAATAGAGGGTGGTTTATGAGGTTTAGGGGGAGAAGCCTTCTCCATAACGTAGAAGTCCAAGGTGAAATAGCAAGTGCTGCTGTAGAAGCTGCAGTAAATTATCAAGAAAATCTAAGATAATTGATAAAGATGATTACACTAAACAACACATTTCAGTATAGAGAAAAAAGCCTTCTATTGAAAGATGTCATCTAGGACTTTCATAGCTAGGGAGAAGTCAATGCCTAGCTTCAAAGGTTTAAAACTAGGCTAACTTTTTTATTAGGGCTAATGCAGCTGGTGACTGTAAGCTAAAGCCAATGCTCACCATTTAGAAAATCCTAAGGACCTTAAAAAGAATGCTAAATCTACTCTGCTTGTGTTCTATAAATGGAACAATGAAGCCTGGGCAACAGCATATCTGTTTACAGCATAGATTACTGAATAATTTAAGCCCACTATTAAGATCTACTGCCAGAAAAAACATGTCTTCTTTCAAAATATTACTGCTAAGTGGCAATGCAACTAGTCACTGAAGAGTTTTGATGGAGATATACAAGAAGATTAATATTGTTTCCATGCCAGCTAACACAATATTCATTCTGCAGTCCATGGATTAAGTAGTAATTTTAACTTTCAGGTCTTATATAAAAAATACATATTGCAAAGCTATAGCTGCCATGGTGATCCTCTGATAGATGTGAACAATGTAAGTTATAATCCTTCTGGAGAAGATTCACAATCTAGATGCCATAGAGCATTTGTGATTCATGGGAAGAGGTCAAAATATCAACATTAACAGGAATAGTATGAAGGAAGTTGATTCCAACACTCATGGATGACTTTGAAAGTTTCAAGATTTCACTGGAGGAAGTAACTGCAGATGTGGTGGAAATAGCAAGAGAACTAGAATTAGAAGTGGAACCTGAATATGTGACTTAATCCTGAAATCTCATGATGAAAGTTGAATGAATGAGGAGTTGCTTCTCACAGATGAGTAAAGAAAGTGGTTTCTTTAGTGGAATCTACCCTTAGTGGAGATGCTGTGAAAATTGATAAAATGACCAATGATTTAGAATATTACATAACTGAGTTGATAAAGCAGTGGCTGGGTTTGAGAGAGTTAATTCTGATTTTGAAAGAAGCTCCACTGTAAGTAAAATGCTATCAAACACTATGACATACTGCAGAAAATTTTTTTATGAAAAAAATTTTTTTATGAAAAAAAGTCAATCAACGACACTTCATCATCTTATTTCAAGACATTGCTGCAGCCACATAAACCACCTCCCTGATCAATCAGCAGCCATCAATATGCAGGTAAGACCCCCTACCAGCAAAAAGATTATGACTCTGGAATCTCAGATGATCCTTTACACTTTTTTTAGCAATAAAGTATTTTTAAATTAAGATATGTGCTTGGCATGGTGGCATGTTCCTGTAGTCCCAGCTACTCAGTAGGCTGAGGAAGGAGGATCACTTGAGTTCAGGAGTTCTGGGTTGTAGTGCACTATGCCAATTGGGCATCCACACTAAGTTCAGCTTCAATATGGTGACTTCGTGGGAGAAGAGGACCATCAGGTTGCCTAAGGAGGGGTGAACTGACCCAGGTCAGAAACAGAGCAGGTCAAAACTCCCATTCTGATTAGTAGTGGGATCATGCCTGTGAATAGCCACTGCACTCCAACTTGGGAAACATAGTGAGACCTGGTTTTCTTAAAAAAATAAACAAAGGTATGTACATTGTTTTCAATAGACACAGTGCTACTGCACGCTTATGAGACTATAGCATAGTGTAAATATAACATTTATATGCACTCAGAAACCCAAACATTTGGATGACAGCCTTTATTGCAGTAATCATTTTAGTGCAGTGGTTTGGAACCGAACCTGCAACATCTTTGTGACATGCCTGCATATACATGGGGCTATAGACAGGGCTTTGAAAAAGAGATTGCCCACAGGTTATACTTTGGAAGGAAGCTGGCAGAATATAGATGAATAGGTAGTTACAATTACTTCTCAATACTCAATGGGTAAAATGCTGAATGCTGCTAAGCATTAATGATGACAAGAAGAAGAAAATATATAATTTCTCAGCAAAGGTGACACATAGAGCTCATTTAAATGAATAAGGATGATTAATAGGCTTTAGGTGAGGTGCCATGTGGCACTGCAGGAGTGACGAGTTAAGTAGAATATGCTAACTCTGGTGCTGTGGATGCCCACGAGTAAAACACATTAGCTAGTATTTCAAAATATTATCCTGTTACATAAGTCTGCCCCCAAATTACAATAGCTGACTCTAAGCATCCATCAACTTTGATTTCAGTGTTAACAACATATTTTACAGTTGTGATTAAATATTTTCTTTTTATATTCAATGGGCAATCTAACATTCGCATTTGCTGTCTTCTGCTCTTTGGGGCCTATCAATGAATCAACCAGTCAATCAAACTTGGGCTCATACTAGTTTTAAATTCCCTTCCTGGATTATGAATTTGTTACATCAATATTAACTAATGTGTTATTCATTGTGCTTAGGCAAATTCAAATCAAAACCACAATGAAATATATACCTACAAGGATGACTATAATCAAAAGGCCAGATAAAATGAAGTGTTTCAAGGATGTGGAGAAATTGGAACCCTCATACATTGCTGGTGAAAATATAAATAATGCAATAGTTTTGGAAAACAGTTAACAGTCCTTTAAAATGTTAAACATAGAGTTTCTATATGATCCCATAATCTCACTCTTTGATATATAACCAAGAGAACTGCAAATACATGCCCACACAAAAACTTGTTTACAAATGCTCATAGTAGCATTAGTTGTAATAACCTGAAAGTAGAAACAACCTAAATGTTCATCAACTGATGAATGGGCAAACAAACTGTGTTATATTCATATAATGGAATATCGTCTAGCATAAAAAGTACTGATTTATGCTACAACATGGATGAACCTATACGAATTTTCTTATGCATAGGGAAAACATTATGCTAAGTAAAAGAAGCTAGACATTATGCTAAGTAAAAAAAAACTATGTCTTGAATGATTTCTTTAATATAAAATATTCACAACAGGCAAGCAATAGGACTGAAACATTAGTTGTTTCCAGGACCTTGGCAAGAGAAGAATAGGGAGTGACTGCTAACAGGTGTGAGTTTGGGGAATAATTACAATGGCTTTCTATTGAAAACAAGTAAGTCATAAATGCTTCATGTTGGCCCAGAAATTTCTGTACGACCTGGTCCCTGCCAACCTCTCTGACCTCACTCATGCCATGTTCCCTTTTCTAAGATCCAGCCATCAGCAGCTACTCTTAGTTATGAAAACACAGCACACTCTTTCCTGTTTCTGACCTTTACCCTCCTGTGTGTTCTGCCTGGAACCCACCTCTCTAGTCTCTTCAGGCTTGTGTCATTTTTATCCTTCCAGTGTCAGCTTACAATGTCACCTTCTCAGTGACCATTGTTATAATGTAAGCATTCTCAACCAAGTTCTGTTTTGACCAAGTCATGAGTTACTCTGCCTCTTTCTATCTTTTTTTTTTTTTTTTTTTTTTTTTTTTTTGAGACAGAGTCTCTCTCTGTCACCCAGGCTGGAGTGCAGTGGTGCAATCTCGGCTCACTGCAAGCTCCGCCTCCCGGGTTCACGCCATTCCCCTGCCTCAGCCTCCGGAGAAGCTGGGAATACTGACGCCTGCCACCATACCTGGTTAATTTTTTTGTATTTTTAGTAGAGACAGGGTTTCACCATGGTAGCCAGGATGGTCTTGATCTTCTGACCTCGTGATCCACCCGCCTCGGCCTCCCAAAGTCCTGGGGTTACAGGCATGAGCCACTGTGCCAGGCCTACTCTGCCTCTTTCTTAGCATCTACCACAGTCTCCACCAAAGTGGCAGGGGAGAAAGATATGTTATATCTTTGCTTGTTTTGTTTTTACCTCTCTCACTAAAATCTGAGGAGACTCCCAAGAGGAGAAGGTCTTGTACTGCCCTGTTCATCATGTATCTTGATCATTTAGCACAATGAAGATACTCAGTAAACAGAAATAGAGTATTTGAAGGAATAAAATGAAAATAGAGAAAGCCAGGTGCAAATGAAGAGTCTGAAGACAGGAAAACATGAATTGAGGAAGTTTCTACCAGAGAGTGAGAAAGAGAGAGAAAAGAGGAGATAGAGAAGGAGAGGGAGAGGGATGGGAAGAGGCAATACCTGAAGAGATCATACTAGAAAAGGTTCAAGTTATTGCTGGAGGGAACAGAAGAAAGAGCTAACCAAGACCAAATAAAAAGCTTTACAAAGCAGTGAATGATCTAGTAAGATCTCATCAACAGATTTTCATCAATCTGCTTTTCTTTCAACCACTTTTGCTTCTTTCTCCAGGATGATTTATCCTCCTCCCAGAAGGATGTAGTCCTTCACTGACAGCTTGGTTTTTGATACATCAAGGATTTATCATGAACATTGAGACCTATCCAATCACCAGTTCCACAGCTACAGGCCAACCTTCAGAGAAGTCTTCCTGGAATACTAAGAAGAGGCTAGGACTTTTCAGATAAAAGTTCCACTTTTTGGTTTGTTTTTAAAATTGGTGACAGTAGGTGCTGTCTTGCAGATTAATTCCAAGGTATCTTCCTCCTTTGCTACCTTGGACAGTTTCCACAAAACCTTCTAGGCCTCACTGTCTTTCAAAAAGTAAGCATTCTTAATCCAGTCTATCACTGATGGACATTTGGGTTGATTCCAAGTCTTTGCTATTGTGAATAGTGCCACAATAAACATATGTGTGCATGTGTCTTTATAGCAGCATGATTTATAATCCTTTGGGTATATACCCAGTAATGGGATGGCTGGGTCATATGGTACTTCTAGTTCTAGATCTTTGAGGAATCACCATACTGTTTTCCATAATCATTGAACTAGTTTACAATCCCACCAACAGTGTAAAAGTGTTCCTATTTCTCCACATCCTCTCCAGCACCTGTTGTTTCCTGACTTTTTAATGATTGCCATTCTAACTGGTATGAGATGGTATCTCATTGTGGTTTTGATTTGCATTTAGGGACATGGATGCAGCTGGAAACCATCATTCTCACCAAACTATCGCAAGAACAGAAAACCAAACACCGCATGTTCTCACTCATAGGTGGGAACTGAACAACGAGATCACCTGGACTCAGGAAGGGGAACATCACACACGGGGACCTATCATGGGGAGGGGGGAGGTGGGAAGGATTGCATTGGGAGTTATACCTGATGTAAATGACGAGTTGATGGGTGCTGACGAGTTGATGGGTGCAGCACACCAACATGGCACAAGTATACATATGTAACAAACCTGCACGTTATGCACATGTACCCTAGAACTTAAAGTATAATAATGATAATAATAATAATAATAATAATAATAAGTAAGCATTCATCTGAGTGCTCTGTGCAGGAAGAAAGGTGGTGTAGAGTTGTCCCAATCTCTAAGAGCTCTTGTCAAAGCAAGCTGATACAGGAGAGACCAATATGGACCCTTTAGTCTTCTTAGTTTGTAAAACCCCTTAGTTCACAGTTTGACAGTCATGGGAAGGATTGCTACCACTGATTCTATCTAGGAACAGTGATGTCTGAGATGGGGATATGTTTGGCTCTTCTCTTCTCCTCTATGCCTAAAACATCATATAAGCCCAAAATACACAAAATCTTAAACCTAGCACATTTTAAAGACTATAAGAAGCTAGGTGGACATTTGGTATGTGAGATGTTATTAAGCTAAAAAGTCAGTTATTTCCTAGAAATAACACGTGAATTTATATTCTCACCGTTTCCTAATGCCTTAGTTTCCAGGTAGTTGAAAGCAAGTTACCCCAGTTATGTCTGACTCATCAGAACCCAGGACCACACAACCTGGAGATCACCCGCTGCAGTAGTGTGTTCCGTCCTTGCATCCGTCCTGCCCTTTCATCATCATTCCTTTCTTCAGTGTCTAGGTCAACACTGCCTTGTGTTTAGGATTAAACAGCCCCAGAGGCTTGTTCTCCTCATTTATTCTCAAGGAAACCTCATTCATTTCATTTTTTCTCCTGATTTTATCACCAAACGGCCTCTCAGGGGAGCGAATCCACTCTGCTGCAAGTCTGGGGCTGGACCTCATCCTGCTAGAGACCTAGCTGATTGCTTGATAGTTCTTTTGTTTACACCACAGTTGCCATCCATAACAGGAAGTTGGGTTAGGCCTTTTTCCCTGTGGATGAACATAGACGGAGCCTTTCCAGGATGTTTGCTCCACCCTTCTTTTCTCTTTCTGAGCAAAATCTTTCCCTAGAGTCCCATATCAGATATGATGTAAACCTTGAATTTTACAGTGAAATGTTTGCTTCATGTTTAACCATGACACTGATCTGCTTCAGTGTGTGACTTAAAGATTCATTTGTTACTGGTCAATGCATCTAACATTGAGGCTCATGGAAAAACCCTGATATTTAATGACAGAGGTAAAAATGAGCTGCCTGTTGATTTAGCAGTATGAGGTGTTAAGAGTACCAAATAAAAGATCTCCAATAAAAACAATATTAATGCCCAATTACGCATTTCCAGGACTGAGATCAGCCATTTCTCAAATAAGTTTTACTAATCTGGCGAGTTTAGCTCTGTTGATACCTATGATACAAATCGTAGTATTTAACGTTTTGGTAAATACTGAAATTGTGAATTGGCTCGAAATCCATTCAGGCATGTTTATAAATCATAGAAGCTCTCTAAATAGTATGATTGGATGTGAGCTAATATTTAGGAGACTCACCAACCTATTAAAAGTATGTAAGTACATTAGAGAGGTGGGGAAAAAAATAGAAACAAGAGAGAAAATGCATTACAATTTGTTCCAACAGAGTTTTTGATCTCTTCACTCCAAGTATTGTGAGTGAATGTAAAAATATCATTTGATATCTACAAAATGCTATAATTCATCTGTTGTGTCTCACCAAATGCCAGCGTTGTAAAGAGATTTCTCACTTGTGCCTTTCTTCATCATTTGATGGTCATGTTGACTAAAGTGAGTTGCTTCCCTCTGGCAATCATTGCTGATGTTGAGTAAACTTGTTCTGAACCATTGTTAGTTATCCTGCTGGGACACACAACACTGGATAATGACATAAAAGACTAACAGGATGTGGTATAACTTGACGCACTAAATCCTCTGCTAAATCACACTTTTTGTTTTACTCAACTGTCTTCCTCTTTTCATTTGGCATTTCATCTGATTAATCTTACCTCTGTTCATGAAATATAAAGGTCTAGCTAGGTCAACACTAAGAAGATTGTGATTGTTGTTATTCTACCTACCCCTTACTCTAAATAAGTATTTTAACAGACAAGGAAGATCTTCCTTATCTAAACATTTGTGACAGAATAAGCTTAATGTCTTGGGTTTTCTAAATCTCTTTTTTTTTTCTTTTTCTTTCATTTCCACACTCACCCGCTACACTTTATCACATATAATAAACAACTAATATTTCATGACAACTACTTTGTTCCAAGTGTGTTTTATGAATTATCTCTATCTAATCCTCCCAACAACTATTTTTGCCCATTTTTCTGGATAAGATTATATAGTTTAAGAAAGGTTGAGTGACTTGCCTAAGGTCACACTGGAAATCGATGGAGCTGGAGTTCAAAACCAGGCCATCTGACTGCAGAGCCCATATAGGTAACCACTGCCTGCCATTCTTCATTGCTTCTCCTAAGGTTGACTTTGCATGTCCACAGCTTCACCTACCAAGAAAGAGACAAGCAGATATGTCAGAGAAGTCATTGTGCACTTCACAGCATCCTGCCATCCACCTGGTTCTCTGTGCCAAGCTTGTCCACCATCTCCTTTCTCTATAGACCATTCATTCATTCCTCAAATATTTTTGTTTGAGTTTCTACTAATACCAAGCAATGCTGACAGCACTGAAGATATAGCAATAAGCCAATCAAATGTTTTCTCTTGAGTAATTATTTTATTGTGGCTGATGATTGACAAATAAGAAAAAAAGGTGGTGTGTGTATGTATATGTTTACATATATATTTTATATAGAGTGGTCTGAGAAAGCCTCCAACACAATGATATTTGAGCAAAACTCTGAAAGAAGTAAAGGAAAAACTATGCAGTTCTGGAAAAAAAAATACTCCAGTAATAGAGAAAAATAGGTTAAAATATTCCAAGGTAGGAGTTTGCTTGGTATATTTAAGTCGCAGTGTGGCTGAGTGGTATTAACAAGTAGTCAGGGGCTGTAATATTGGAGGGTTTGTGCCTTGCAGGGTGTGATGAGAATTTTGGGTTTTCTTTAAGTGACTTAAAATGCCATTTTGCGGATTTTTAACAAAAGAATAAAATGATCTTTCTTCCTTTTTGAAAGTGTTTCATATGCTGTGTGAAAAATAGAATAAAGGAAAGCAGAGAAAGATAAAGAGGGGGCAGAGTAGTCCGGGTACAGACTACTATAATCCCATCACTTTTGGAGACTGAGGCGGGCTGATTGCCTGAGGTCAGGAGTTCGAGACCAGCCTAGCAACATGGCAAAACCCCACCTCTACTAAAAATACAAAAATCAGCCAGATGTGGTGGCCCATGCCTGTAGTCCCAGCTACTCAGGAGGCTGAGGCATGAGAATCACTTGAACCCTGGGGGGTGAAGGTTGCAGTGGGCCGAGATCGCATCACTGCACTCCATCCTGGGTGACAGAGAGAGACTCTGTCTCAAAAAAAAAAAAAAAAAGAAAAGAAAAAAAGAAAAGAAAAGAAAGAGAAAAAGAAAAAAAGAGAGAACGAGAGAGCAGAGAACTGTTAAAACAATTCAATTGCAAGATGACGTTGCCTCAGTCTAGAGTGAGAACCATAGAGCTGGTGAGAAGTTTTACAGTTGGGGTTGTCTTTGAACGGTGTAGCTAACAGGACTTACTGGTGAATTGGGTGTCAAGCGCGACATACATGATTTAGTAAGGATGACTCTGAGATTAGCCTAAGTGGAAGCATGAATTTGCCATCACTGTGATAGGGAAACTCAAGGGAAAGAAGATTAGATTGAAATGGCTGCGAATTTAAATTTTATTTTGGTCATGTTAGTGTTAGACATTTCTATTAGATTATCCAATTAAAGATATAAACAGTTGGATATAAGAAGGTGTAATTCAACTGAGAGGTTTGGGCTTACATTATATAAACTTGAGAGTCACTATCACAGGGACAGTATTTACAAAGAATTGGGTTAGGTCACTTCGGGAAATGAATATAGTAAAAAAGAAGGAAATCATCCCCCTAATAGTTTCTTATTCCTCTTGCATATCAGAATCCCCATTGAGCTTTAAAATACATACATATACCACAGCTCCACCACAGACCTATTGTATCAAAATCTTCAAGATCCGGGTCCAGGGATCAATTTCAATCAGGTTTCCTAGGTGATTGAATATGTAGAGACTGATATGTATTGGGCAATCGGTATTATAAGTCATTCTGTTGGGTTATAATAGGAATTAAATTTTAATGTTGAGAACACAGTTCTTTTCATAACCACAGCCATATACTGAAACCCAGGGTATAGTTTTCCCTTTCCTGGATTAATTGGGTAGCCCTCTAACTCTTCCGTCTGCAACTATTTTTACAACAATTTTTTGGCACAATTAACACACATAATCTTCAATATTATCTCATTGTTTTCAGACAACTATTCTTAACATGTCTTACCAGACCCTGTCTGGCGTTGGCCATCCTGTCTCTCATTCTCATCAGGCACCAGGCTCCTCTTTGCTGACTGCACTACTGCCACAAACTGGCCTTTCTTCAGTCTCAAGTACACATCTACTTCCTCCTATGCCCAAGTTTTACACTTGCTGTGTCCTGTTTAGCTGTTCCTTCTTTCACTTAATTAACTCCTACTCATTTTTTAACTCAACTCAATCATCACTTCCTTAGAGAAGTCTTCTCTGACTTTTCTGAGTAAGTCAAATACCACCATGGAAGTAGATTATGAAATAGATTTAGAGAGTTATGAGCAGAATTTTTTTAAAAGGGAAATAGAATGAAATAGAAAGTGTGAGTGGGTTACAGCTACGAAGGATAACTATTATCTCATTAATTATTGTTTCTCTGTGTGCTAGCAGGACAATATACCCAACTTGTAATACTTTTACAGAGAGATGGGAGAGATGAGAGAGAGAGAGAGGGAGAGAGAGAGAGATTATTATTGTCTGACTCTCTCATTAGACTGGAAGCCCCATGAGGTCAAAGGAGTGTGTCTGCTTGCTTTTCATTTAATCCATAATTTCTCATTAAATTGCTGACTCTCATTTAAGCACTCAAAGCATTTTTTGAGGAAAGGAGGGAAGAAAGAAGACAGGTATGGGAATTAACATTTGGAGCATGGAAATTTTGCACTGTTACATTTTGTAGCATGACCGCACCTAACTTGGCCCATGCAAATTCTGTAGACTTGCCAACATTATATTTGAACACGGTGAGGTTTTCCACGATGTTTATTTACTTTTAATAATTCTTTTAAATAAACTAATGCTTTTATTTATAAGTTTTAAGTGAAATGCTAAGCTCAGGAAATCTGATATTATTATAAATTGCATTACTTTTTGAAAAGAGCTTTAGAAGTCCAAGCCTTCCTGAGAACCATGGTAGAAAGAACTTTATTATTTTTTTCTTCTGAAAATGTATGGGGAATTTAGAAATGATGTCAGAACTAACAAACTGGCATCTTATCCCTGCTTGAGGATACTTTTTTCCCCATGAAGCTCTTTTAATCACTGTTTCCAGCTTTTTTCACTCCATCAGTCATTAGTTTTCTGTTTCAAGGGTCAGAACCCTAACCTAATACTAGTCTCATGGGAAAAGGTAATTAATTAGCTATTTAATTGACCATTTCAGTTTTATAGTTTGTCTCATATGAAGCTGAGACAAATTATAAAACCATAATAGTCAATTAAATAGCTAATTAGCTTATTAGCTATTTAACTAGGACCCAAGCATTGTCAGTCACCAAACACTGTTTTCTTGGTTCTACCTCTAGGGCTGGCTCCATTCTCAGGTTCCATGTAGCTGCAGGATGTGACCTGAGGCCCCATATTGTCTTGAATTTGCTCTAATGAATTTACTGGTAAAATGCTTCTTTTTTCCAGTAAGCTCCCAATCTGTCCCTGAGTCAATCACTGTGATCAGGGGAATGTGATTGTCTGATTGGCTAGACCCAAGTCACGTGCCTGGAGTAAATTCAACGTTTCCGAAAGCATGTAGACTGAGAGTGGAAGACAAGGTAGTTCCTCAGAGGGATATCAAGGTATGTCCACCAGAAGGAAAGTGTATCAAAGATAATAGTAACAGTACCTCCTCATATGCTATGCCTGTCTTAAATTATGTTTCTGCATCAATTTAGGATATTCGTTTAGCTGTGTAAATGTTGCTTCCCATACTATGTTTTTATTATCTGATTTTACTAGTAGTTTTGTGTGTATCCTGCCACTCCAAGTATACTGTAATTTCTTTGTAAGTGAACATTAGGCTATATATTGGGTGATACTTTTAACTGTGATGAGATCTTGATTTTTTAAGTGTTAAAGTAGGATCTCTCATTCACTCCCTAACTTATACATGTTTTCTTGGGAATTGTATACTATTTTAGATTTCATTATAAATAAAATGTAGTTGCCTTGAACATGGAATCAAATGATATTCCTGGGAACAGGGATGGAATTTACCCTCAGCGAGTAGAGAGAAACTCCTAAAGAATAGTAAGAGGAGAGAGATGTTAAATCCCCAGAAAGAATAAGTAACTCAAGTTATAGATTCTTGTTATTATCAAATATACTGTTTTTTCTTTAAGTTAAAATCATGATTATAATATATAGTGAGAAAGTGTCAAAGATTTAATCAACCCACTAATGAGGAGACTAGAGGGATGATGAAAATTGGTTCAAAGGAAGAGAGGAGATGTGTCTGTATGTATGTGTGAGCATGTAGATATAAGATATATAGAGATAATAATCAGTGGATAAAAGAATAGTGGAAGAAAATTGCAAAGCTACATAAAAACAGATTCACATCCTACACGATAATAAAATTGTAACAGTTGAAGTTATCTTTTCTATGGCATAGAAGTAACTTGAATCACTAGTGAATAAAAACAGTTTGTAATGATCAGTCCTCTATAACTTAACAGCTAACTTTACAGAGGCTGAACATGATCAGTAATAAATAGAAAATCAAACAGAATTATATCCCCTGGAGAGAGATTCAATTTACGTGGGCATGTTAGATAATACTTTAGTATGGCTCTAAAAAGTTATGCAGTAGCTTATTTCCAAATTTAAGAATTTTTTTTCTAACACTGTAAATTAACAATGACGTCTAAATGCCTTGTTGAAATGAGGAAGATAAGGAAGGACTATTTCAGCACAGTAGAAATATTCCAGGAATGAAGACACTTGTGTGCCACAGGGGAGGGTAAGTTGAGGAGGAAGTAATCAGTTCTCAATGATCATGTATTTGGCCTAATTGAATTGAAAATACAACTTAGCAATGGGCAAGCTGCTGGAGGACTGAGAGCAGAGTCCTCTTAGGAGGTTGACTCCAAAACTGTATGCCTAGCCACTTGAGCTGGCCTATTACTGGGGGCCAGGGTGGGGGCGCTTGCAAAGGCTTCAAGTTTACGTTCATGACATATACCCCTTACTTTGTCATCTTTGCCATCTATTTCCCAGGGGCTTCCAAAATAAAAGTGGGATGAACTAATCATAGGTGAATGGAAGAAAATATTCAAGGCCAGGGAGAGAGATGGAAGTCCCAGTAATTTTTAAGTTCCATGACCAGGACACCTATTATTGTATCCAGAGATAATATCAATCTATTCCTTATATGTCATAATTTAATAGTTTAGAAACCGACACCTGTTTCCTTCTAGTTGAAAAAGGAGTTATGTTCTCACGCTATGTGTGGCGGTATCCGTATCTTGTCTTGGTACTTTCTATGCTTTCCATTCCTGTTGAAGCCTTGGCTAATTCCTTTTGAGGCTGGGAATTTTCCCCAGGACTTCTAAGGATTCAAGAGCAGATACCTAACACTTTGTGTTATGGCTGGGAGTTAAGATAACAATCACCACACTTCCGTGGCAAAAATTACTTTCACACGTCCCTCCTCACAATACATTTTTTTTTTTTTTTTTTTTTTGAGACGGAAGTCTTGCTCTGTCGCCAGGCTAGAGTCCTGTGGCACAATCTCGGCTCACTGCAACTTCCGACTCCTTGGTTCAAGTGATTTTCCTGACTCAGCCTCCTGAGTAGCTGGGATTACAGGCATGCACCACCATGCCCAACTAATTTATATTCTTTTGATTTTTTTTTTTTTTTTAAAGAGATGGGGTTCCACTATGTTGGCCAGGATGGTCTCGAACTCTTGACCTCATGATCCACCTGTCTCGGCCTCACAAAATGCTGGTATTACAGACGCAAGCCAACGTGCCCTGCCATAATACATTCTTAAAGGCTTGAAAGATCTATGAGGGCCACAGCCATATCTGATGTTAGATTAAATTGACTTTGGGTGGGGAAATTCTAAGAACGATCTTTACTGCCTCTTTGAAAATATGGTAAATGCAAAGCTGGCACTTCTGTTTACCAATATATAAGTCTTCACAGAAATAAATTTGGCTCTCAAATTGCGGAAATGTATGATTTTTGTTAATTTTGTTTAAAAATTCTGTGTTTGGGGAGGGGAACGACACACACTGGGGCCTGTCAGAGGGTCGGGGGAAAGGGGAGGAAGAACATCAGGATAAATACATAATGCATGTGGAGCTTAAAATCTAGATGACAAGTTGATAGGTGCAGCAAACCACCATGGCACATGTATACCTATGTAAAAACCCTACACATTCTACATATATATCTTGGAAATCAAAGTAAAGTAAAAAAAAATTAAATCCTGTGTTTTTAAGCAATAGAGTATTGGAAAGTGAAAAATAAGTAAGGGAACACACAAAAATTGGAATTTCTACAGAAAGTCTGACATCCTGGAACATGAAGATCTTTTCCTATTATCCGTCTCACTACTTGTGATTTACCTTGGTTTCTCATGATCATTTTGCCTTCTTAATCATGTAACAACACAGTATTAACTTGAAAGAAAATATGCTGTTTTGTGTTCCCTTTAAAAGACCAGATGAATAAACAGTACATAAAATTTTCTGGGGATTACCCCAGATCTCCTCTTCTTTCGATGTTCCTATAAAAACAAAATTATCTGTTTTAATGGCAGTTGAATGTGTGGAAGAGGTGAAATAGGCAAAGGTTATTTCCTGTAGGTTCAGTTAATATAAAACATAATGCAAAGCCACACCTGTTTATTCTACCTGCCTAATTTCTTGCTCCACCCTGGGATTATAGGCGCACGCCACCACGCCCAGCTAATTTTTCTTTAATAGAGACAGGGTTTCACTATGTGGTCAGGCTGATCTTGAACTCCTGACCTTGTGATCCGCCCCCTCAGCCTCCCAAAGTGCTGGGATTATAGGCAAGAGCCATCGCACCTGGCCAATTTGAGAGTTTTTGTAATGAAAGAATACCGAATTTTCCAAAATGATTTTTTTGCATCCATTAAGGTGATCACATAATTTTTATCTTTCATTCTATTAATGTGGAGAATCACATTTATTGATTTTCATGTGTAGAACTATCCTTGCATTTTATGGAAAAATTCCATTTGATTATAATGTATGATTATTTTACTGTGTTGTTGAGTTCAGTTTGCTAATATTTTCTTGAGATTTTTTGCATTTAGGTTTATTAGAAATATTGGCCTGAATTTTTTTTTCTTATAGTGTTCTTTTTTGCTTTGGTATCCGAGTAATGCTGACCTCATAAAATGAATTGGGAATTATTTTATCCTCTTCAATTTTTTGCAGAGTTTTGAGAAGGATTGGTATTACTCTTTTTTAAACTTTGGTAGACTTTACCAGTGAAGGCATCTGGTTCAGGGGCTTCTCTTTGTTGAGAGATTTATGATTAGTGATTCAATCATTTTACTTGTTATTGACCTATTCAGATTCCCTATTTCCTTATAATTTAGTCTTTATAGTTTATACGTTTCTTGGAATTCATCCATTTTTTTCTAGGTTATTCAATTTTTGGTGTATAATTGTTCTGTATATTTTTTGTGATATCAGTTGTAATGTCTCTATTAAAAATTTTGTTTATTTGAGTCCTCTCTTATTTTTAGTCTAGCTAAAAATTTGTCAATTTAGTTTACCTTCTCAAAACACCCACTCTTAGTTTTATTGCTCTTTTCTATTAACAAGTCTACAAGACTATTTTCAGGTCTTCGTTTCATTTCTGCTCTAATCTTTGCTACTTCATTTATCTAACTTTAGCATTGTTTTCTTTTTCTAATTTCTTGAAGTGTAACTTTATATTGCTTTTTGAGATCTTTGTTTTTTCTTAATGCAGGTATTTATACTATAAACTTTCATCTTAGATTTGCTTTTGCTGAATATTATAAGTTTTGGCATGTTCTGTTTCCATTTTTATTTACTTCAAGATATTTTTATTTTCCTTTTTGTTCATTCTTTTACTCACTTGTTCAAGGCTTTGTTGCTTAATTTTTATGTACTTGTGAATTTTTTAAATCTTCTTCCTGTTACTGATTTCTAATTTCATTCCACTATGGTCAGAAAATATACTTAATGTTCTTTCCATATTTTTAAACTTGTTAATACTTTTTTTGTGTGTCTGTTTTATAATGTTCTGCTTTGCTGTATAGCGCCATAAGTCCCATAGTCTTTCTTATTGTTTGTTTGTTTGTTTATTGTTCTTCTGGCTGGGTAATTACAAATGATCTGTTTTTGAATTAACCGATTCTATATTCTGCTTTATGCAGTCTGCTATTGAAACTCTCTGGGAGACTTTTCACTTTAGTCATACTTCAGCTCCAGAGTTTCTGTTTGGCTCTTTATGGGGGGTTCTTTCTCTTTGTTGAGCTTCTAATTTTGTTCAAATATTGCTTTCCTGATTATTTTTAGTTGTCTCTCTGTGTTTTATTGGAACTCATTGAGCTAGTATAAGATGGGTATTTTGAATTCTTTGTTAGACAATTTACAGATCTCCATATTTTAGAACCAGTTACTTGTTCTTTATTTTGTTCTTTTGATGCTATTATGTTTCCCTAATTCTAGCACAAGGGGCATAGCTTTTGGCCGATCCTGGTTTTTGATATGCATTCATCATTAAGTTTAATCATTTCTACCTTTTGTTTTAAGGTGAGAGATACACAGCCGTGTCTTTTCCTTGAACATTTGGAAGCCCTTATAGGGTTATTAATTGGCCCAATTGTAATATCACCGTGTCTCAGGAAATAGGGAGGCCAAAGGAGAGAGAGATAGTGAAGGGTCAGTTTGAATAGCCATGACATTTATCGATTAACTGTCTTGTTTGGGTGCAGTTCGTGAAGCCCTAAAATGATTACAATAGTAACATCGAGGATTACTGATCACAGACTATCATAACAGATATAATAATAATGAAAAAGTTCTAAATGTTGCAAGTTACCAAAATGTGACACTGGGACACAAAATGAACACATGTTGTGGTAAAAATGACATCGATAGACTTGTTCAATACCGGGTTGCCACAAATCCTCAATTTGTAAACATTACAGTGTCTACAAACCAATTAAGTAAAGTACAACAAAAAAAGGTCTGCCTATATTCTGCTCCAGGGTCGGAATTTCCACCTCAATAATTACTGGTAGATGACATATAATATGTTATCGCCTTTGATTTTTATTGGTACCAAAGAAGTAAAACTCCAATACATATTAAACACCACACACAATTTTTATAAATATGATAGAATTTACTTTTTCCCTGTTACCTAAACTGACTGACCTGAGGAAAAAATTATTGTACATGGAAATGAACTTTGGCTAAACAAAACCCTGTAATACAAAATTTTTGTTTTACCTTTTTTTTTTTTCTTAGAAGGAAATAGAATGAATTTTTGGTGTCTTGTATAATTACTGGATATTTTCTGATTCCAATTTCAGCAATTTTAACTGCAAAATGTGAATAAAAGTAAAGAAGTCTCATCTTGATTATGACAAAAGATTTATAAGTGACCAAATTTCTGAATTTACACTTTGTTTTTCCCCTATTGATCATCAGTACATTCTTATGGGGGGGAAAAAAAGACACAGAAATTTGAAGGAAAATCAATTTGTTTTAAAAAGGAAGTAGGAAATAAAAGATAATCTCGTTTATAAAATATATGACTAACTCATTGGTAATTGAGAACTTGTTATTTAATTTTTCTGAGATTCTTAGTTGGAAATACTTTGTTTTCTTGAAATAATCAGTGGCTCAGAAATATAACAGCAATTCCTTTAACATCAAAAATATGGCTTCAATTTTCTAACTATGGATGTACACCTGCATACCCACTTAATGGAGAAAATTTACTAAGTGCAGAAAAGATTAAGAGATTATTTAAGTTATTTTAAGGTTAGTCCAAGGAAAATACCTTAGCAGATAATGTGCTTCTTTCTTCAACATTCTGTTCAATGTATAACTGAAACATTTTACCTATTTAGAAGATGCTGAGTGAACATAGTTATGATAAATAACTCTTTGATGTAAAAGGCAATGTTCAAAGTTCTTAACGTGTATATAAAATGCACTTAATCCTTTCAAACACCCAAGGAAGTGGTTACCAGGTTTTTCCCCATATTACAATTTACAAGGAAATGAAGAGGCACGGAATTTATGCAATTCGTCTGTTTCACAGTTAATATTTCAGAATTTGAGCTCCATGCAGTATGGCTGTAACCACTACACAGTTAAAAAAAATTTTCTGAGATAGGTGATTGAGAGCTTTAGGAGAGCAATTTTTTTAATGTTTATTATTCTTATGCTTAAATAGCTCAACTTTCTTTCCTAAAACATAGGAAACTGCTCAAGTTATTTCACTAATGGAAACAACTGTTGTGCCTCTAAAATGATATATTTAAATTTAATGAAATCTACATCTTTTTATCTATCTGTCCCCTATTCCAAGTCAATGTATTTCACCTTCAAAATCATGTCAGTGGAAATTCATTCTGGACCTTAGGAGTTTGCAGTAAGTGGAAGTAGGCATCTTGGTTGGCTCTTAGTTGCTGAGTTAAAGATTATAGTTTTCTGCTGACCCAGTTTGTACACTTTATCATGTTTTAATGAATAAAATACTTTACCTTCAGCATTAATAGGAAGCTGTCCAGGCCTTTACTCTCCTTATAACTTAAGAAAAAAGAAAATATTTGCTGTAATGACTTCCAGATCAAATCAAAATATCGGCATAAGCAAATATTTAGGATGAATAGACCATCAAAAAATTTACGGTGGTAGCCAAAGGGATAAAATATTTCAAGAATCCACTTTGTAGAATGATCTATAGCTATGCCTAAGACTTTCATAATAAACATTAGTTGCTTATGTAATGAAGTGTAAAAAAAGATTTTTCCCACCTTTAATATATCTGTTCTCATAATTCAATTTCTAATAGCCCTATATTGATTTTTCAGAACACCAAGAAACAATGATGTTCTACCAACATAATCCGGTTCTTTCTTGTTTTAATGAGTGCCTCCCCCAGCCAAAGACATGTTGTATGAGCTGAATGGCAGCTCTATATGCCCAAACATTGAACTTACAGAAACTCCAGTTTTAAATGAATAGAGAAATCGCTAAATAAAAATATTGGTTTCTAAATTCCATTTTGAACTAACATATTTATTGTATCCTGCAGCTTTGATTGGCAGTATCTTATATACCTATAAAATCCAGAGTTGCTTCTGTATCCTAAGTACGAATGAAACAGCAGGAATGGGCAGGCAGTATAGTGTTGCTCTAACCATGCTTGCCTTGGGGAACTGTGCTTTACAACTGTGCTTGGGGAATGTGCCTTGGGGAACTTGCCTCAGAGAACTCTGCCTTGGGGAACTGTGCTCAATTCTATTTTGTTGCCATTACTACTACTATTGATGCAGATGTCTGAAGGTGGCATTAAATATCTGGATGCATCCATTGGTCATTCCAGATTATTTCATCAAGTGAAAATGTCATCCACTTGGCCTAGCCTTTAGTACATTTGTCCTCTCTGCCTGGTTTGAGTCCCTTCTACCTTCTGATAACAGAATCCTGGCTTTCCTTCGGAAACCATCTCCCCTTCCTTCTAGTCTGGGTGGTTCAGATAGGCTGACTCCACCCTGAAGCTCCGGGAGTGAGCTGACATCCCAAAGTAGTAATGGCCATTTCTTTCAACCCTGAGCCACCCTCATAGCTCAGAGGTGGACAAGTGATCTAATAAGCCTGGCCAAGTCAGAAAAATTCCCTGAGACCACTTTGGTAGGAAATGGCTGGAAAAATCGTTCCTTGCTTCCTGCTGGGTTATAGCTTGGAGCTTTGCCAGCGCTTTGCATAAAGGAAAGCCAGCACAGAGAAAGGCAGCTAGACCTGCAGTGAGACTGGTTATTGAAGAGAATTTTTGGACTCTAGAATCCAGGTTTATCTCATGTACACATCAGTCAAAGTAAATGCTACTCTCTATTTCAAAGTGTTATTATGATGAATGTGTCAATATTTATAAAACACCAATATATTTCATAAGGAAATGAAGTAATTACCATTTTAATTAAGCAAGTTTGAGTTTTTTTTTTTAACTGACTGTACTGACTGCTTGAGTTATCTTTCTAACCAGAAGGGCTTTTCAACTTGAATTTAATTTCTCTTTTCATTCGATTCAACATTTTTATTGATCATTTTCCCAGCATTGTAACACAGGAATGAAATTAGGTGCCATAGATACAAAGACAATTGATACAGAATCTGCTACCTTCTAACTCTCAACACCATACAGGAGATGAATGTACAAATAGAAGATTTTAGAAGAGCCTGGTGAATACCATGACAAACTATGCACAAAGTATTAGAGGCAAGGATGAGTATCTCGTACAGCTCTTACAGGTTAACGAGTGGGTTTGTGAGAGATGTTACAGAGGTTTTCCTACAAGAGGTGCTTACTTATGTGAGTTTTAAAGGCTGGAGAGTTTTCCAGTAGGTGGGACAACACTGAGGAATGGAAAATGGTCCAGTAGGAGACAATCAAGCAATCAAAGGCATGAAAATTGGAAAGTGCATGGAAGTCCTAGAAGCAGTAAGTGACTCAGATAGATGGAGTTCATCCTGTGGGCAGGGAGAGGAGAGTAAATGAGGCAGGAGGGGAGATCAGGATTCCACATGGGAGGCCATGTGCTGTAGGATCTTGCTTGTCTGTCAGTTTGGATGTTGCCATCACTGCAAAGCTTTCACGTGTGCCTCATGGTGTTTTCATCTCCCTTGTGGACTGATTCCTTTATTGACTATCTACCATAGGGACAGTGGGAAGTCAAGAGTAACCTACAGGTTCAAGGCATGTGTAGAAAATAAGGGATGGTGGATGTTAAATTCAAAAGACATTTACAAGATGCATACAATATAAAAGGGATTGTGATCAGTTTTGTAAAAGATAGTGGATAAAGACAAAACTTCAAACATGAAATTCTTCTTTGATACTTAAGTCGGACACTTCCTTCTGTAACATTGCTAGTCTACTAGTTCTGCAGTAAAGACATCCTGATTATTTCAACAATCTATAACTATTTAAGTTTATTGGAAATAACACCAAGCACCATCTAATATATAGATGTGAACATCATTCCAAAACTTAAAAAAATTAGCTTTTAGTATAAGCTTTATGTTTGCCTTTTCTTAAGACTGTTGTTTATACTTTTGTGGAAAATATTGAGTAATTAAATTACATTATGCTCATATCATGTAATCCAAGAAATACAGGAATGCCAAAATTACAAAAGAATGTGTCAGAAAAAACACAGCAAATAAGCAAACATCTCAATGGAAACATTTTTACCATACTAGATGATTATACTGGTCACTATGATGACTCCAGTATTATGGAAGTACAATGTAGGAAGTTGAGATGAGTTATAAACCACAGCAAACATATCACACACAGTGTATGAATACATAGTTCAACTAGGACAGTTACAAATCATCCTAAAAAACTTTGATGATCAGAAAATGACTTCTGTAATGTTTTAACATTTTGAAATGTTTTTATGCATTCTTTGTGACTCATCTATGTTCTCTTTGGAAAGACAAATATGTTTTATGCAATTGCTGGGTAAATTCCCAATAGATGTCAGTCAAACTAAGTTGGTTGTTTATGTTGCTTAACTCTTCTGTACTGCCACTGAATGTGTACTGCTTTGCATATTAAGTGTTGAAAGAGTTTCTTAGAATCCGTAACTATGATTATACATCTTTCTATTGCTCTTTTATGATCTCTTCATTTTGCTTTATGTGTGTGTGTGAATTTTTTTTTTTCTTTTAGAGACAGGGCCTTGCTCTGTCACCCTGACTGCAGTGAGGTGGCACGATCATAGCTCACTGCAGCCTCGAACTCCTGGGCTCAATTGATTATCCCACTTCAGCCTCACAAATAGTTTATGTATTTTGATAATGTTTTTCTAAGTTCATAAGAGCTTGGGAACGGTTGTCTCTTGTTGAGTTAACCCCTTTTTATTTTAAACCATCTTTTTTTTTAATCTCCAAGACTATTTCTTTCCTTAAGGCATAATATATTAATTAAGCCTTCATTAGTATATCAATTTTCAATAAATATACTTATTATTTATATGAATAGTGTATTAATAGTTTTTAAGTAATAAATATATTAATATATCCAGATCAGGTTTAAATATATTAATATATCCATGTCAGCCCATTTTTATATGATATAACACTATTAATTATTTTCATTTCTAGAAACCTGGTGCCCAATTTGTTTTCACTTTTAATGTCTTTTTATAATTGACACATAATTACTGTACATGTTGATGGCGTACATAGTAATGTTTCTATATATAATGTATACAGATCAGATCAGGGTAATTAACATATCCATCATTTCAAATATTTATCCTTTATTTGTGTGGGAACTTTTGATATCCTTCTAGCTGTTTGAAACTATATATTACTTTTAACTATAGTCATTCTACAGTGGTATAAAACACTAGAATTTTATCCTCCTATACAGGTATAATTCAAAGTGTGTCTCTTTCAAGAAGCATAAACATGTCATATTTATGTAGTCTGATAATGTTTGACTTTTAATTGCAGTGTTTATTCTGTTTAAATTTACTAGAATTCTTAATATAGTTGTATCTAAGTCTACTATCTGCTATTGTATTTGTCCTATCTCTTGAAAAATAAACTTTTAAATTTGGAATAAGTTTAGATTCACAAAAAATTTGTGTGATCAACGAGAGTTTCTATATCTGACCTTTAGCTCAGTGTCCCCTTGTTGACATCTTACATAATTGTAGTACATTTGACAAAACTAATAAATTAACATTGGTACATTGCTGTTAACTAAACTCTTTATTCACATTTCATCAATTTTCCAGTAATGTCCTTTTTTCTCTTCTAGGATCTAATTCAACATACCACATTGTATTTAGTCCCCATATCACTTTTGTCTCCTCAAATCTGTGACAAGTTATTGGTTTTGTCTTGTTTTTCATGACCCTGGCAGTGTTTAAGAGTACTTATGAGGAGCTTTGTAAAACATCCCTCAGTTCAGATATTTATGATGTCTTTGTTATGATTATATAAAGGTTATGCATTTTCTGGAAGCACTTAAACGGAGCGGAAGTGCCCTTCCATCACATTATATCAGGGGATGAGTGATACTCACATGCCATAACTGGTGACAATAACCTTGATCACCTGGTGAAGATTGTCTGCCAAATTTCTCCACTGTAATTGTTTTCCCTTTTTCTTAATTTTTTCTTTGGAATCCAGTCACTAAATCTAGCTACACGCACTTGGAGAGGGGAATTACGCTTCACCTTCAGGAAGGAAGAGACTATACTCATATTATCAGCAATTCTTCTGTAAAGCTGTGTCTCTTCTGCCCTTGATCCATGTGTTGGCTCATTCCTGCATTTCTGTCTTCTTTTGTATTAGTCGGGAATTTTCTATTATACCATTTTATGTCCTTTTCAGATTAAGTCCAAAATTTTGCATTTTCCTTTGAGTTGTTGCCCTACAAATTACAATATTTGTTCTTGTAACAATTTTTGCTTAATACTTTCTCTAACAATTGAAAAGACATGTTAGAGTCTAAACCCATTTATCTCCCAACCTGTCTTTCGTGCTATTTTTGTCATATATTTTATATTACAGTATCTCAATAGGTCTTTATTATTCTTTAAATATCACAATTTTTTTTAGTTCTAAGCAGAATCAACTTTTCTACCTTTTGTTCCCAACCTCATTAAACGGAAAAGAATTGCGTGTGTTTGAAAAACCGCTTCTGAAAGCATCTAGCAGATTTAGCAGAGGCCCATGTTAAAATATCAATAACATTCAAAAGTTTGTAAAGAACTAATTTTGAATAACAAATTGGTCAGTGTGAAAAACAGCTATATGTTATACAAAATTAGAATTATCAAAGTAGTTGGGGGGTAGTGTGTACTTTCTAAAAGCATCAGATAGTCCGTTTTGAGTATGAGAAATATAAGGGAAATGCCAGCTAGAAGCAGGCACAGATTTAGATAGAATCTGCAGTCTAACTGTGTAACACCTTGGGCACCTGGGAAGAACTAAAGGTCAAGAAGAAGTTTTGGAAAAACCACATAAGCACTTTTTTCATAAAACTTTTATTATCATGTCATTTGTAAAAATGTAACAGTAATGGTAACTTCGTTTTTCCAAGGCAAAGAGAAACTCTGCAGAATGGACATTAAACAAGGCATTATGCCTTACAAGCGAGACATAAAATGTCAAGGGAAACTTCAGCATAAAAATGTTGAACACATAATGTGAGATAATTTCAATACATAACAACTTACATTCTTCTTTAAAAAAAAGTATAAAAATACAGATGTGCACATACATTCCCTTACCCTAACAGTGATCCACTCATTGCTTACATTCCAAACCCCACCCTCCAATTCCCCAACCTATCATTTATCAAGGTGCCTAACACGTTATGGTCTCCCACTAAATAGTAGTTTAATGACACATTTAAAACCCATCATATTCCAATTAAATAATCAGGACTGAGCTGTGTTTGATGAAACACACTCATATCTTTAAATAACAACATGTAAAATATTAAAATACAAGCTTTCATAAATAAATAAGTACATAAATTAAGAAATAGTCAAACACATTAAGTCCTTTCCAGGTGTCCCTAGAAAGCAGCTGTTCTCTTTTTCATTTTCAGCTCTGGTAAGGGCAGGGACCATCCCGCAGGAAGTGTCAATGTCAGGCTGATAAGCTTCTTACTTCACTCCTGTCAGTCGGTGCTCCCCCTGTGATGAGAAAAGGGTTACTGTTGCAGGTGCTAAGGAAGGCTGCTCTTCTGTCACTCTGGTGGCTGAAGTTGCTTGGAGGGATGTCCCCATGCAGACTCTCGCCCAGCCCTCCACTCAGGGAAGGTCTGCCTGTACCCACTGCCCTCTATAGCAGAAAACTCGCACTCCTGAATGCTACTTTTTTTTTTTTTCAAGAAAGAGGTGGCTGTGGACTCAACTAGATTCTTGGTTTGAAAAGCCAAAACATATTGGTCACTGATTGTCACATTGGGTTAGAAATTTCCATTCATGATCTCCCTTAAGCTGCACACAACCCTATGAAATAACTATCATTATCTACCCTATTTTGCTAAAGCTCAAAGAGATTAAATAAGGTTCACAGGGCTCCTAGCCTTGAACTCACTGGGGGTGTCACTGCAAAGTTTCTGCTCTTCACCAAGAAGGCTGAGAGGCCAGAAGTGGCCAAACCAGACATTGCATTTTTAGGTCTGAAGCCCCTTAGGGACTGAGGTAAACATCCTCTCCAAACAGGCAGGGGGCATTTTAGCATTGTCAGTCAAATCTATTTGGTATTCTAGAAAGGCACATTTACCCTCACTTATTTCAGTAGGGGTTAGGCCTGCGAATGGAGGGCACTGAAACACGGAAATATCCTCTGGCATCAGAGCAGACTAGTAACCTTAATGGCAACTTTAATTGTGAAAATAATAATTACAATTTCTAGTCCTTCAGCTAACTCCTGGGTTGCCCCAATTTTATTTTTAGGGGACAGATGCCAGTATTTCTGACCAACGGCTCCTGTCGCCTGTGTGTATGGAAATTACAACTCACTTGTTCAGTATCTTTTCGATGATTTTCTGAACCATGGGGGATGCGGGGTTGAGACAAGCTTTCTGCCCATTCTTGAGTGTGGCTCTGCAGAGAGAAGGGAATTCCATGAGGCAGGAGGTCGGGCTGGGCACAGGGTTTGGGGCAGCGGGAGAGTCGGGGACCCCGGCGGTGACAGCGGCAGCGCGGGGAGGAACTTACATGACTTCGGTTTCCGCGCAGTGGGGTCCTGGGGCCTTCACAATCACACTTTGGATGTTCTTGGGGTGAATTCCCTGCAGGGTCTGCAAGCACTGGCAGCGCAGTTCAGTGGCCACAGGTGCTCCTGGGGAAGAACAGACTCGCTGATTGAGCTGGGCTGTCGGCGCGGGGCGCCCACCCCAGCAGCGTCCGACCCGTGGACCCCAGCGGGAAGGGACCCACCTGTTGCCCGCCTTCCGGTGGCCACCAGGAGCAGGAGCAGCAGCGCCACCTGCAGGAGCCGAGGATTGCTGGGGGCTGCGGAGAGCGCGGCGCGTGCCATGGGGCTCAGCAGACGGATCGGGAGGCTGTGCGAGAAGCGGGAGAGCTGGCGGGGAGGTGCCTGCGACCCGGGCTCTGTGGCTTCCCCAGATCGGCGAACCCTTTTTATGCATGCTTGAGGCTGGAAAGCCCGAAGCGGCCGGGTCAGGGAAATTCCCAGAGCTCCAGATCGATCCCGAGTCCTGAAGGAAGGCGACGGCCCCGCCCCCGGGGTAAGGTGGGGTACCGGTAGGGGGAGCCCACTGGTGACGACTGAACCTCTCCCTCCAGAGTAACTCCCATGGACTCTGGGACTTTGTGATATTCACTTTCTGCCCCAAATTCCTGGAGGGGCAGTGAGGAAACCTCGCTGGAGACACAGCCTGTGAGGGGGACCTTAGCTCTCTGATGACTCCCACGTACGGGGTAGGGTTGGAGGAAAGAGCTGGGGGGACCCGAGAGAACCAGGACAGGAAAGGCATGACTTCTTTAGAGGAAGAGAGCTTTGTCTCCTCAGTTATCAGATTTGCTGGGGACCCGGAGATAGGCGAGTTTTACCTCAGCTATCCTCTCTCCGTATAGTGTATCCTCTATGTTAAACTCCCTGTCTCTGCCTCTCTCATTTTCGGTTTAGCGTATTTCATGTACATCTAACATCAGTGCTCTCTGTGAAAGTACAGCCATCATCTCAGATTCCAGAGAAGAATGTTCTGCTTGTTCCTTTTTTGCATATGCTCTAAACACACTTAGAACATCTTCTTTACGTCCTCCATTTGGTGGCAACAGATTATCAGTGTCAAAAGTTGAATCCAGTATTACTGTCAGTGGAAGCCAGGGCTGTATAGCATGACCTCTTCTTTAGTTTCCTGCATAACTTCCTTTCTCCCTCTGAAATGTTGGAACTTCTTAAATCCCTTGGAGATCTTCTCCCTGTGGGAGGGATTCAGATTCGATCTAGAAATATGACACTGGCTGTCACTCTGAAGCTGTGGAGGGGCAGGGTCCAGCAAGCTCATGAGTTCAATGTTTCTGGTTCTGTCTTTGCAAATGACACTGGAGAGTTGGTATCTGGTGTGCAAGCACCATTCCCACTGGAGAAGCAAACAGCTGCCTGCTGATGGCATTTAAACACCAGATCACACAAAAAATCACATTCCAATTGCTATACAACTTTCTGGTCTTCAGTGATGGGCCCTCGTTCTCTGGAAACATTAACAGGGCTCCATTTTTTCTGGTCTGGAATTTCAGTCTTTTAACCTGACACCTTTGTCCCTTTTTCAACAGTTTTAGATAATTAATTTTGAAATGTCATTAGGTTTTAGAGGGTTTAAGTGTGGTTCTACAAGTTGCTCTCAGACGTCTCTGAGACCTGGAGTAGGATGGAGGAGAAGAGACAGGAGTGGCAGCTGCTTGAAGCACAGGGCTCTACACAGCCCAGCTCCAGGGGTAAGAGTCCTTGCCCGTAACCACAGAGCATGCAACTCTGCTGCCCGTATTTAGTTGCAGAGTATCACCTGCAAGTTGTTAAACCTCTCTGTGCCTAGCCCAAGGTGGTTATGAGAAACGAGTTAACATTTGTAAGGGACATCATGGATTAAGTGCCTTATTAATGGTTGTCAAATAAATGAAATGGACTATTTTCATTTTCAAAACACTATTTCTTTCCTGACATTTCCTAAACTAAAACTCAACCTGCTATGAATTCTGCAAAGGAAAAAGAAGAATCTAATGCAAAGTTTTACTCCCCAGTGTTTTTCATGTTTAGAATTTTCTGTATCCCTAACTGCCACCCAACTGTCCTTAACTGTTCCTAACTGATATAAAGCAGTGTGAGTCCTTAAGAAATCAAAGCAGAACCTAGAAAGAAGAATGTTCATATAAACACCACAATCCCAGTTTCCAAAATGGTCTTGTAGTTACTGGTGCTCACAGGTATCTGTGATGTCCTTACAATAATCTTGGAAAAAGGATAGAAAGGTGTGCTAAAACATCCTGTTACTTTAAAATAGACACTATAGGTAATATATATGCTCCATTCTCTTTCAGTGATTTCCTCTCTCACATCTTGCTGACTACTTAAATTCCTTGAAAGAAAGGTTAGATACAGAAAAAAACATTCATCCAGTGGAGGCCAAAATACAGTGTCCCAAATGTCTTCTGCAGTTTCAAGCTGTAATAAATGCTGCAAACTTATAAATGAAAAATAAAGTTCAGTTAGGAATTTATAAAAAATAAAAAAGTTAAATGTTTTTAATTTAGGAAGGCTTTCAGAAAGGAAGACAAGTCTGTACTTTATTAGGAGATGCACTTTGATGGGGGGACATTTTTTATTTTTGAGATGGATCGTTGATTTATTTTGTAGACTTTCAATCACTTCATCTATAAAAAAGGAGTTTGAATAAAAAACTTATCTTATTTATCGGAAAAGATGTACAACACAAAGGACCTATAAAAATACTTGAGTATGAGCCTAAGAGAAAAACCAAGAAAATTAAAGGGAAATTCAAATGTGTATTTGAAAGCAGGAAATGACATATAACCTAAAGGTAGAAAACATGTGACTAGCTCATGTATAATTGAAAGTTTGTGTAGTTACTCCTCTTGTTATCACTCTTTTTTTTTTGGAGATTTGATGGAAAACTGCCCCAGAAATATGAAAATGATTCTTTAAAACTTGAAAAACCTTTTGTTTTCTAATTGTTGTAATACATGTTCATTTTATAAAAACTATAAAAATCAGCAAGACATGAAGAGTTCATTTTCTCTAAATCTATTAACTTTTGTCTATGAAACAAACTTTAACAGTCACTAAAAATTTGTTTGTTTTTCTTCAGAAAACATAAGGTAAATGATAAGAGCTTACAAGATTCTGGGTAAATATGGAACACACTGCTTTTTTATTTAGTAGCTTCATACTATGGGCAAGTTAATAAACCTCTGCACCACAGACAAGGGGCAAATAATTTATTTTATGCTCTTCTAAGCGTTTTGCAAATATTGACTCATTCAATCTTCCAAACAATACTGTGAAGTAGATATAAATTGTTATCGGTATGGAACTTAACGGTTACAAACAAAGGAAATGAGGTTCAGAGATATTAAGTCACTTGCTTAACTTCACACATCCTTGCGGCTGGAAATCAAACCCAGAGAAAATGACTCTTAACCATTAAACTATGGTAAAAATGCACTATGGTATATAATTAGTACTTTAAAGGAAAGGAAGGATTTTTTAAAATGTATTTGTTTTTAACCTAGTTGAATGGCTTAAATTTACATATTTTAAAATGAAAATAAATCAATATGATAATCTTATCTTTGTAGTTTTGTTTCACTAACTGTGTAACTCTCTCCTGTGGCATTGATACAGCTCATTATCTTCCCTTAAGGTGCCCAATTCTGAAGAATAAAATAATCACTTTTCCAAGCAGAAAGCTGACAAACTACTTCTTTAAAAAAATGATGAAGGCAAACATCTTCAGTGTGATGTCATATGGATATTATGTACCGGCTTGATATGACGTCATCAGAATGCATAAGCAGGATGCCTCTTTGGTACGACTTCCAAAAATTCATCACCCAAATCTAGTCATGATAAAAAACCTTCTTCAAACTCATGCTGAAGAGTCTTAAAGCTGATCAGCGTTCTTCAAAACTATCAAGGTCATGAAACAATAAAAGACTGAAAAAGCATCACAGTCCAGAGGAAACTGGAGACGTGACAACTCATTGCTGTGTGGTAGTTTGGATAGGATCCTGGGACAGAAAGAAGACGTTAATGAAAAAACTGGTGAAACGCAACTTAGTCTGGAGTTTAGTTAAAAGTAACGTGTCATTGGTGGTTTCTTAGCTTTGACAGGTGTTCCGTGGTGTTGTAAATGGTTCACTGTCGAGGAAGCAGGATGAAGGACACACAGACACTGTACGATCTTTGCCATATTTGTGAATTGAAAATTGTTCCAAAATAAGTTCATTTATTTCTAGGTTTATTTTTCTAAATCCATTTAGAATACCACCAAAAAGAAATTACGGCACGTGCAAGTTTTACCTGCTAACTTTCTAGACAGGAAATTGAATTTTTATTTAGTATATATTTGCTCAAATATGAAAATTCAAAATATCTGGTGCCGCACTTTGGACAGTTCATCATGATTCATAGAGTTAAATACTTTTCCTTCAGCATTATGTTGTCCAGATCTCTCCTCTAGTTCTAATAACTGAAGAAAATAAGAAAGTGTTTGCTATCATGGTCTCCAGACCCAACACAAGAAGAGCGCCAAGAGAATAAAGTGAATGAAACATGTCAAGACCCAGTGGATGTTTGCAGGTTATGCAGAACTTGACTACTGAGGAAAATGTCATCAAAATCACTTGTTTTTGTAAATGAAGTATAAAGCAGAGGATTTGTTGTTGTTGGTGGTGGTGGTGTTTTTCCCTACATGCAACTTGTATCAATGAGATCTTCATAAGCCAAAGCTTATAACGCTGTTGACTACAAAAATAAATTGTCTCGTTAGAATAAATGTTTCTCCAAGCGTAATTTCTGTTCAAGAGTTGAATGCCAGGATTTTATGCAGTCTTTAAACTCATTCAAGCAACAATTCTTAAAGAAACAGAAGAATCTTTAAAAATGGAAGCTTTGGTGGCTAAATTCCATTTGCCCTGTAATCGTTATGGAACCTTACAAAACTGGCATACAGTCAAATCTTGATGCTCACATCTCCTAGGCCACCTGTTCTCCAGTCACTGCTACAGCACGAGCTGCCTGCAGATGTCACCTGGAAACTCCTTGCCTCAGCTGAACCAGGTGTCTTTCACTTTCTGGCCCAGTGTTTCTCTGTTGCTGCCAGGAATCATCCCTTTCACAAGAGGAACTGGAGTCAATGGATAAATGTTTCCCCATTTTGCAAGTTTTGGTCAGAAACTCTACACCATTTTTCAGAGGGTCCCCAGTAGAATTGACCTCCAGCTGCCCACGTCCTCTTTTCCTATTTTGTTCTTCCCAGCTTTCAAGTCCTCTGTATTGGTAATATGTCCCCAAATAAATTACCTGCATGGCAGGCTCATGACTCAAAGTCTGCATTTTGGAGAAGTCTAAACTGAGGCACTGCTCCATCATGAGAAATAACCATGCTCAAATAAGGAGGGCAACCCTGCTCTGCCCCAAACTGACTTAGGAACTTCTTCCTCACAACTGCCGTCCCTATTTCCCTATACTCATCTCTTCCAATGTAATGACTCTGGCTCTGAGGGGAGAAGAATGAAGTTGTGTGAACATGACATTAAATTCCTCAATCAGTCCACCTCCAAAGTCCTTGGGCATGGTGTGTGCTGGATTCGTGGTCAGCCTCTCTATTTAGCCTCCCAGAGACTGCTTGTCTGGCAGCTTCTCTTTCTTCCGATACATTTAAAATTAATATGTGCATATAAAGCACAGTGATAGGTTTAGTAGAAGAGATAAAGTTGGATCAAATCCAACTTCTAACATAAAATTCTTCATTTAGTCTGTCTACTTTCTTTTGCAATGCTAGATCATTTATTTTTCTATTCCTGGCATAATAACCTCATGATATATATGATCAGTATACAAGTACTTAAAATCATTCAAGAAACACTGAAAATCATTCAATATTTTAGCTTTGGTCTGTTTTCTTGGGTGGGGGGTGGAAGAATGGGCAATTATTTATATTTAAAAGTGTTTTTATAAATTGTTTTGCCTCTTCATTTTCTTAAGATTGGTTCCTAAACTTTCTGGAAGTGGCATCCATTAAATAAATAACATAATGATCATATATTATGAAAAAACCAAAACGTAGGATGGCCAAACTTGCAAAAGAATAAGGAAATGAGAAAATTTTCCTTGGAAATTATTACCTAAGAAATTTATTTTGAAGATTAAAACATCACTATGACTTTGGTATTCTGGAAACAAAATTTAGGAAGTTAGGAGATGAATGTAGAAACCACAAGTGAAAATAGCATGCATAGCATAGAAACACAGATTTCATCTAAGAAAAGTTTGAATCATCGTAAAACCTTGATCTTAAGTTTCCTATATGTAGTGTGTGTATATATATATATTTGATTCAGAGTCCTGCTCTGTTGCCCAGGCTGGAGTGCAGTGCTGCAATCTTGACTCACTGTAAACTCTGGATCCCAGATTCAAGCAATTCTCCTGCCTCAACCTCCTCAGTAGCTGGGATTACAGGTGCGCACCACCGTGCCCAGCTAATTGTTATATTTTTAGTAGAAATGGGGTTTCACCATGCTGGTCAGGCTGGTCTCGAACTCCTGACCTCATGATCCACGTGCCTCAGCTTCTCAAAGTGCTGGGATTACAGGAGTGAGCCACTGCGCTTGGCCAATCCATAGTATTTTTCAGTGTTCATTATTGTCCAATTTCTTGGTCAGAAATATTTTTGTTTTGATTTTTTCCTTTTGGGTTCTGTCCATATATTCAGTAGAGACTTCTATACAATACTGATTTAAGAGTTGCTCTACTGGTGTTTTACTGAGCTAGTTCATTGATTGACATTTTTGAAGTAGTTAAAGACACAAAAAATATGGGATCCAATTAGACATTATAATTGGATGGAAATTATAGTGAAAATTATAGTGAAATGGAGGAAATTATAGTGAAAATGGGGAAACAAGAGCTTGGTTGTGTGTCATTTACTATCTGTATGTTATACATAGAAATAAATGTCTTCAATCAAATAATGCTTAATGTGCGCATATTAGCATCTGTGTATGACTCGAGCTTGTGGGTGGACAGACTCTTATCAGAATCCCCAGTAGCTTCAAATGTGAGTCTAAGTAAAATATCACACAAGTCACTGACAGGAAAAAGAGCATAAGGCTGTTGGAATGTCTGTGACTAACTTGTTGAGACCTGTGAGCCTAACAAGATCAGGAGTTGGGAAGATGCTGTCTTCAATGTTCAACCAACTTTCTGTTAGCCGGGTGCCTTATCCTCAGTACCCACCTGCACCGTTACATTGCAGCACTGACTGCAGTATTATTCCTCCTGATGTAATAAATATTCGACAAACATTTATTTAGCACCTACTCTACCTGGCATTTTTCTGAGATCTAGAATGAAGAGATGAAAAAGTCTTGACACTTATTCTCCATTTTAAAGTAGAAAAACAGTCAGATAAATGAATAATCAGAGTGCAACTTAATAGGTATTCTGATGGATATGAGTACAAATTTCTTTATGTCTTGTTTCCTAATAGTTTCTATAGTCATCTCTAGATTGAAAAAAATACTGATTTTCCAACACAGCTGATAAGTAAAACTGATTTTTTTTCCAACTCTGCTTGTTGTCTGCTCTGCTTTCAGATTTTATTGCCTCTCATTATGGATGCAGGATAATGATATAATCCCCATGTTGTGTCTGACTCAGTGAAGAAATAAATATTTGGCACATTGACATCCAAGATGTATTTACTTTGTCTTGTTTTAGAACTTAGAGAAAAGGCTTTCTGCTTTTCTCCACTCAGCATTATGTTGGCTCTCAGTTTGTCATATATGGCTTTTGTGATTGTAAGATATGTTTCTTCTATGCACATTTGTAAACAGTTTTTATCATGTCGAGATACTGCATTTTATCAAAATATTTTTCTGCACTCATTGAGATTGTCACATGGTTTTTATACTTCATTCTGTTGAAGTAATATATCACATTTATTGATTTGTGTATATTGAACCATTTTTGCATCCCTGGTATGAATCTCACCTGATTATAGTGTACTATCTTTTTGATGTAGTGTTTTATTCAGTTTGCTAGTGTTTTGTTGAGGATTTGACATCTCTGCTCATCAGGGATATCGGCTTGAATCTTTCTTTTTATGTTTTGTCCTTGTCTGGTTTTATTGTCAGAGTAATGCTGGCTTCATAGAATAGGGGGAATTTCCTCCTCAAGTATTTTGAATAGTCTCAAGCAGATTGGTATTAGTTCTCCTTTGTACATTTGGTAGAATTTGACTGTTTATCTATCTGGTTCTGCGTTTTCCTTTTTGGGGCTACTTTTTATTCCTGATTCAATCTAGCTACTCATTTTTGGTGTGTTTGTATTTTCTATTCCTTCCCGATTCAGTCTTGGTGGGTTGTATGTTTCCAAGAATTTATTCATTTCCTATAGGTTTCCCTGATGGTCAGTCTATAGTTATTTATAATACTCTGTGATTATCTTTTGTATTTCTATGGTATCAGTTGTAATATCTCCTTTTTCATTTCTAATTTTGTTTATTCTGATTTTCTCTTCTCTCTTCTTGGTTAATCTAGTTAGGGGTTTTCAATTTTGTTTATCTTTTGGAATAACCAACTCTTTTGTTGATCCTTTGTGTTTTTTTGTCCCTGTTACATTTAGTTCTGCTCTGATCTTTATTTGTTTTCCTCTATTATATTTGGCTTTGGTTTGTTCTTGCTTTTCTGGTTCCTACAGGTGCATTGCTAGATTGTGAGTTTGTGATTATTCTCCTATTAATGTAGGCATTTATTGCTGTAATCTTCCCTCTTAGCACTGTTTTTGCTATATCCCACACATTTTGGTATGTTGTATTTCCATTTTCTTTTTTTTTAAGGAATTTTTAAATTTCCATTTTAATTCCTTTCTTCTCCGAATCATCATTCAAGAGCATGTTCTTTAATTTCCATGATTTTCTATTATTTCCAGTGTTCCTGTTGGTATTGATTTTTCATTTTATTTCATTTTGATTTGAGAACATTCTTAATATAATTTTGATTTTTAAAAATTTGTTAAGACTTGTTTTGTGGAGTAACATATGTTCTATTCTGGTAGTAGTCCATGTGCTTATAGAAAGAAGGTATATTCTGCTGTTATTGGATAAAATGTTCCATTAATGTCTCTTAGGTTTATTTGGTTTAAAGTCCAGTTTAAACCCAATGTTTCCTTGTTTATTTTCATCAAGGTGATCTATTTAATGCTGGGAAAGGGTGTTGATGTCCCCCACTTTATTGTATTGCAGTCTTTCTTTGTTTTGATCTAGTAATATTTGCTTTATATATCTGGGTGCTTCAGTACTGGATGAATATATAGTAAGAATTATTACATTCTCTTGCTGGATTGATCCCTTGTTCATTGTGTAATAATATTCTTTGTCGAAACTACCATCAGTGTGAACAAGCAACCTCCAGTATGGGACAACATTTTTGCAATCTACACATCTGACAAAGGACTAATATCCAGAATCTACAAAGAGCTCAAACAAATTTACAAGAAAAAAATCAAACAACCCCATCAAAAAGTGGGCAAATGATATGAAGAGACACTTCTCAAAAGAAGACATTTATGCAGCCGACAGACATATGAAAAAATGCTCATCATTACTGGTCATCAGAGAAATGCAAATCAAAACCACAATGAGATACCATCTCACACCAGTTAGAATGGGGATCATTAAAAAGTCAGGAAACAACAGATGCTGGAGAGGATGTGGAGAAATAGGAATGCTTTTACACTGTTGCTGGGAGTGTAAACTAGTTCAACCACTGTGGAAGACAGTGTGGCAATTTCTTAAGGATCTAGAACTAGAAATACCATATGACCCAGAGATCCCATTACTGGGTATATACTCAAAGGATTATAAATCATGCTACTATAAGACACATGCATATTGCAGCATTATTCACAATAGCAGACATGGAACCAACCTAAGTGTCCATGAATGATTGACTGAATTAAGAAAATGTGGCACATATACACCATGGAATACTATGCAGCCATAAAAAGGGTGAGTTCATGTCCCTTGTAGTGACATGGATGAAGCTGGAAACCCTCATTCTGAGTAAACTATCGCAAGGACAGAAAATCAAACACCACATGTTCTCACTCATAGGTGGGAATTGAACAGTGGGAACACTTGGACACAAAGTGGGGAACATCACACACCGAGACCTGTTGTGGGGTGGAGGGCACGGGGAATGATAGCTTTAGGAGAAATACATAATGTAAATGATGAGTTAATGCGTGCAGCAAACCTACGCAGCACATCTATACATATACAACAAACCTGCACCTTGTGCACATGTACCCTGGAACTTAGAGTATAATAATAATAATAATAATAAAAGAAACACACACCAATGAAAGTTCCAAATTTCCAGTGGATATACAATTAAGCAAGTATTGATTTATTCATTACTAATCATAAACAAGTGCTATTTAAGCACCTAAACAAATGGCAATTATTTACATTTGAATTGAGATGACTATAGATAACAAACTGTGCAAACATTTTTTTTTTTTTTTTTTTTTTTTTTTTTGAGACGGAGTCTTGCTCTGTCACCCAGGCTGGAGTGCAGTGGCCGGATCTCAGCTCACTGCAAGCAAATGTTTGTTCTTTAGGACCCTCAGAGACTATAATAAAAAAGGAACACCTTTATATATATAAATACTACATTACATTTGTACAAATAAACAGAATTTTTAAATAATAATACTAATCTTCTTTGCCTTTTTCACTGTTCTTCATTTAAAGTCTCTGTTATATAAATGTAGCTACTCCTGCTTGATTTTGGTTTCCACTTGCGTGTAATATGCTTTTCTATCTCTTTACTTTCAGTCTGTATGTGGCTTTACTGGCAAGATGAGTTTCTTGCAAACAGTATATAGCTGAATCATGTTTTTTAAATTTATTCTGACATTCTATAATTTTAAGAGCAGAATTTAATGCATTTATGTTCAAGGTTGTTATGGATATACAACGCTATGTCTCTGATTTATTGTTAATTATTTTTGGTTGTTTTATATCTTCCTTGTTCCGTTCTTTTTGTCTTATCGTTTTCTCTTGTGGATTGGTGGATTTCTGTAGTACTGTCATTTGCATCCTTTCCCTTCCTCTTGCGTATGATTGCTTCACCAGTGAGTTTTATAATTTAGTGTGTTTTCATGATGGTAAATGTCATCCTTTCACTTCTAGGTTTAGAATTCCTTTGAGTATTTCTTTCAGAGCTAGTCTAGTGGTAATGAATCCTTCAGCATTTGTTTCTCTGTGAATGACTTTATCTCACCTTCATTTATAAAGTGTAATTTTGCTTGATGGAGTATTCCTGGATGGAAGATTTTTCCTTTCAACATTTTGAATATATCTTCCCATTCTCTTCTGATGTGGAAGTATTATGTTGAGAAATCCACTGTTAGTCTGATGGGGTTTTCTTTGTAGGTAACTAAACACTTTTCTCTTGCTGTTTCTAGAATTTGTTTTTAATTTTGACTTTAGACACCCATAGGGAAAACCTTTTTGCATTGTATCTGTCTGGGCACATTGAGCCACCTGAATCTGAATGTCTAAATCTTCTGCTAGATTTGGAAACTTTCTTCTATTTTTGCATTGAATAGATTTTCTAATCTTTTGTTTCTTCACCCTCAGGGGTACTGATAATTTGTATGTTTGTTCATTTTATGTTGTTTCAAATATCACAAAGCCTTTACTCTTTCTTTTTTTATTATGTTTTCTATATTTTTATCAAACTGAATTATTTCAAAATGCGTGTCTTCAAATTTTAAGATTTTTTCTTTTGCTTGAGCTAGTCTATTTTTGACAGTTTTAAATGTATTGTATATTTCCTTTGATGAATTCTTAAGTTCTAAACTTTTCATTTGGTTAGTATTAAAAATATCTATCTTTTTGGTAAACTTACCGTTTATATTCTGATTTTTAAAAACTTATTTCTATTGTCTTTCAGAATTCTCTAAAATATCCTTAAAAATCAATATTTTGAATTTCTTATTTGGAACTTTGAAAATTTCTTTTTGATTAAGATACATGCTGGAGAATTAATGTTTTCCTTTTGAGGTGTTATATTTTCTTGTTTTTTAAATTTTTATTTATTTATTTATTATTTTTTTTTGAGACGGAGTCTTGCTGTGTCGCCCAGGCTGGAGTGCAGTGGCACTATCTCGGCACACTGCAAGCTCTGCCTCTTGGGTTCACGCCATTCTCCTGCCTCAGCCTCCTGAGTAACTGGGACTACAGGCGTCCGCCACCACGCCCGGCTAATTTTTTGTATTTTTAGGAGAGACGGGGTTTCACCATGTTAGCCAGGATGGTCTCGATCTCCTGACCTCGTGAAACGCCCGTCTCGGCCTCCCAAAGTGCTGGGATTACAGGCGTGAGCCACCACGCCCGGCCTTTTCTTCTTTTGTATGTTTCCTGTATCCTTATATTGATTTCTAGGTATGTGGTATAAAAGGTACCTTTACCTATTTTGGAATTTTCTTTAGTAGGGGAGAACTTTTTTCTGAAGATGTATTTATGGTGGTTGGTGAGTCAAGTACTTTGGCTTTGATTCTGGGTGCATGGAGTACCACAGTCTGTGTGATTTCTTTGACTGTAAACATCATTAGTTGTATCTGTGATGTCCCCTACACTACAGTAGGTGTACAATAGGCTATACCACTTAGGTTTATGTGAGTACATACTATGATGTTCAAACAATGACAAAATCACCTAATGAGGCATCCCTCAGAAGGTACTCCTATTATTAAGTACTGCATTTTTGAACATCCAGCATCCAATCCAATAACTGTTGTGGAACTTGCAAGTGGTGGAGCCAGGTTAGCCCATTATTCTGACTCCAGAGGATGTGCTTTTAGCCAGACTTAAGAAATGAATGGAAATTTTGTTGATTAAAAAAAGAATTACTAGTCTAGTAAAGGTTAAGTTCTACATTGTACTTATATACAAAGTCAATATAATGCTAGAATTGTAACCGTGTAGATGTTAACTAAATGCTAATATATACAAACATGTCAGGGTAAAACATTTAACCTCAAGAATTTTTTTCCTTTCCTTTCATTCTTGTTTCAAAAAATATCATAGGTTGCTTAATAGGATACATTAATTCATTTCCATCATCTATTTTTCATTCTACCGGGGGTAAATATATATACTTCAAAGTAAAAAAGCAGACTTTACAAGACTTACATTCTACAACTTTATTATTTTTAGGGTTTGAAGGCTAAAGCAAACATCAGAATAAACTTTCAGAAGATGTTTTAAGCAAGACATACTAGCACTAAGACACTAAAAGACCCTATTAACTTCCTGAACATACTAACAAAACTTTATTGAGCAAATATTTTATGCTGGGCTCTGTGTGATTCCTAATATCATTAATCATTATTAAATCTGTTTATTATCAGCAGCAGGTCTAGTCTAACAGTAGAGTTGGGTTGAAAAAATCAATAAAGATGTGTTTCTATAGAAATTTTCAAATAAATAAAAGGAAAGTACACTACAATGTTTAACCAAGGATTGAGGGTAAAACGTATATTATATGTTGAAGCATGGCTTGCTTATTTTCATCTTCTTTCTGTTATCTTTTATCCAGTATTCTTAGAATAAAATGTGATTTTTGAAACAGAAGAGAACTTAGATAAAAATTTTAATACCATAAGAAGAAGTATCCTGGATAAATAAGAATTCAAGAAAGTCAAGGATTCAAAATTCTCCCCTTCCAGTGAAAAGCTTTAGCAGAAAGTTAACAAATAAACCAGATGAATTCATCACCTTTCAACATTTTCTGTACAATTTTATGGATTCTGGGAGCATCTGGGTCCAGGCAGATTTTTCCTCCCATCCTTCAGAGTGGCTCTGCAAGACAGAATAGAATTATCTGTGGGTGTCCTGGTCTGAATATCAGAAAGGATCTGTGAGACTGGAGGAAATGAATGCAGATGGGGATGGAGGTCGAGGGCTTCCCTGATGAGGCAACAGCACAGAAGCAATGGTTTACATTACTTTGTCTTTGCTGCAGTGGGATCCTGCTGAGACCAACTCCAAATTGTGGATGTTTCTGGGATGAAGTGCAAAGGTTGACTTCACACACACACAGCGCAGTGCAGTGTGCAAGTCACTGTCTACATTTACAGCTGGGGTAAAATGTGATCTATTAGTGGTCATGAATATTTTTCTCAGTTCTCTTAATTGTAAATTGAAGGTAATTATACCTGCCTCATAAAGCCATTATGAATATGATCTGTAAAGTTTCAGTAAAGTGCCAGCAGAATGCCCAGCATATGTAAAGTGCCCCCTCTCCGTGACTCCTCCACTTGGAATTGTTGTTATAATGGCACTCTCCAGCTCCAGGAGCACCGAGCCAGTC
Organism: Macaca thibetana thibetana; assembly: GCF_024542745.1. NCBI lineage: Eukaryota > Metazoa > Chordata > Mammalia > Primates > Cercopithecidae > Macaca > Macaca thibetana. The sequence continues at coordinate 130,600,542 of NC_065582.1, forward strand.
TTTCTCCCAGATACAGGTATAGCAGAAGCAACAGCAGGTGCAAGGAGCAGGTCTCTACATTTCCCTTTCCCGATGTTTCTCTTAGTTTGTCCATTGGTGAAGGAACCCAGAATAGTCAACAGCAGCACCTGTAAGGCACGAAATGATCTGGCACTGCCACAGGGTGGCATTGAGTCTGAGGCTTATGGTGCAGAAGCCGAAGTTAAAGATGTTTCTAGAGCCTGAAGACTTCCACTTGAGGGTGAGTAGCTGCATACGAGCATGCAGTTAAGTGGCTTTTCATACCCCATAGATGTCATTTATATGCTCTCCCTCGAAGTCAGTAGGGAGAAAGAGGTAGGGAAGGGGAAGTGAGGGTATGTGGTGATACACACACACAAGCGTGTCAAGCTGTGCCCAAACCAGACAGGTCAAAATTCCTACTAAGTTGCATGTTATGCATCACTTCACATTCCCACTCTCTCTCAATACCTATCTTCCTTACACATGTGTAAGAACTCTACTTAGGAAGGTAAGAACTAAACTGAAACACTACATGGATTTTCTTTGTATGAGTCTGGAACAATATGTGCTGCCAGTCCTACAATGCAGTTTATAGGCTTTGTTTATAGGCTCCTATACACACTTTAGGGGCACCTGAAACCACGCATGTATGGCCCTTGAAAGAGATCATTCTCTTTCATTTCTAGTGCCAAAGACAGCAGATGTTCTTTGGGACTATATGGATAAAATAAGAGCCAATTACCATCAAAGGTTTACTTTGGATTTTAGCTTATTGAATTCTTTCTGCCTTAGAAATAAATTTTATAATTTTATCAAGAAACTACAAACAAAAGTAATTCTCATTTTTTTTTTTGAGTTTTCAAACCAATTTTTCCTATTGCTTAACAATTATTCACTATGTCTACTGAAGTTCTTGGGTAGTGTTATTAAGTGTGATAAACTCCAGGTCACATTTTACAGTTTACATTAGAAGTAAGCAGACTTCCAAATTCACCCACCTTGGAAAGGTTTGGTGATTTGATGTTGACATTCTATCTCTGAGCAAAGCATTTTATTATGAGTTCCTCAAGTTGCTGATGTACTGAATTATGTAGAACCTTATGAAACTGAATAGCACAATGATTTATTTCTTAGTTGCGCTGAAACAAGAAATTTTACTGATTGTTTTACAGGTAGACATTTAGCCTGTATGTAGTAATCTAACGGTTGTAACTCCTTTATTTGATCCTCTAGTGAAAAAGAGGACAACTCTGGTATGAGGAGTCTTCCTCTCTTCTTCTAAACTTTCCCATAAAGCCCTTCGAGCTTGTGAAAGACTCTAGAACACCCCCAACTTTGTTGATATGTCTTTCCAGGTCTGTCTTCCCATCTGGCTTTCAATAAACTTTTCTAAAATTATGCCTCAACAGAAATAATTTCAGTAGATAAAAGAATTTCTTATATTTTTCCACCCTACTTAATTTTTTCATATAAATTAGAGTTCAGCAGTAGAAAATATTAAACTGAAATAATTTGTCCTCCCATCTCAACACAGAAATGTCTACTCTTAAGCAAGCTTAAAAGAAGGGCACAAGCTGAGAGTTTGGATTCTTCTGAGAGCTGAGATGTGGAGTCAATTGCAGAGAGAAGCTCAACAGGACACAGAATGAGGAGAGCAGGTTTCTTTCTAGTTCCTCCTGCAGGATGACTTTATAACCTTTTCTTGTTATTGAGATTGAGATATTGTGAATTCTCAAGTCAGATACATTTTCATTCAATCATAAGATCAAAGCCATTTCCAGAGCCGGAGATAAAGGTTTTTAACACTAGTATCTTTCATTTTCTGTTTCACTTATGTTTCATTTTAACATAGTATCTTTCATTTTCTATTCAACTCCCTAAACACATATCTGAGAATATTTATTGGCTTCACTGGACACTTTTTTTATTTTCATACTAACCCTATCCAGATATCTTTCCTCGTTCATTAGTAGGATTTCCAAGAAGTTCCTAATCCTTTTGAGGAAACTACAGGAAAAGTCTCCTGAAGTGATGATGTTTTTGGGTGAGTTGACAGTAGGAAAGAGATAGGCGTGGAGCACAGTATATTTGAGTCATTGCCTTAATCAGCAAATGTGGCTGGTCACAACAGACACATGGTCAGCAAGTGTCATGAGGAAGTAGTACCAAATTTCTTGAGTCCTCAAAATTGTATAAGCCTATTAGTCAACCTTTAATATAAAATAACTTTTTGCTAACTTTCATTTACTCAAAAAATATTGATTAAGCATCAGTTATGTGCCAGGCTTTACAAAGTTCGTTCTTTGCATGACTTAGTCATTATAACTATTTCTTTTTAAAAAATGAGGCCTAAAAACTTTGTGCAAAGTAATGGGCTATGAGTAATACTCTACTATTATGACAGTGATGACGACTGCTACTGTTAACTGCTATTACTGTCATTTGCATTGTTCCCTTCGATTTCCAAGATGAGAAACACTATACTCACAGTAATAAACTGTACAAAAATAGTTAAAAGATATTTTTTAAGTCAGTAATTCAGATGAAAGCAATTAGCTTGTGCAAAATTATGATTTAAATAAATGCCAGAAGTGGAAAAAAGTCACGTTTTTGGTTTTAAAATAACTTCACAACCTGTTTATATATCTTGCATTGTCACTTTGGCTTTGTGTATGTGTGTGTATTGCAAGAAGTAAGTTATTTTATCTCTTTTCCCTTTAAGTCGTCTTATAAATGCAGAATCATTCAGGAAACAAGCAAGTTATCTAAGACCTAAAGCCCATCTTATGTGAGCTATTTTAAAACAAATTATCTAGAGACACTGCAGGACCACTATTTATAAAATTAAGACACAGACTACTTCTTTTCTGCCTCACACAGAACATTCTTAACACACTTTTCCCAAATCCTTCTTTCAAGTATGAAGGAAATAGACTGACACCTGCAAATCAATCATAAAAACAATTGCTTCAGAAAATGCTTAGGGATACTACAATTGTGTATAAGTTTGTTAAAGTATCTTAATCAATAAATTAAAATACTAACAAAAGATTATCTATAAGTGCTGAAACCAAATGTGCTTTCTGTGTAACTGTTAGTTGATAAGAATTGTCCAGATGTCAATTACTCTGGCACTCAAGTTAATTGAGGTTTTACTGTCTACTGCCCCGAGGTGAAGCATGGGCTGAAAGTGGGAGGAGAGTGGGGAGGGTGAAGGAGTTGAGGGGGAAGTATCTCCCTGGGTGCTATTACTTACACACCAGTACTTCAAAGTTTTGCAGGCCTCAGAATTTATACTTTAGATTATGTTGATAAATGCCATTTGTTGAATCTCAAGTGTATGAAAGTTACACAGTTTCTCTACATACTCGTACATTTGAGGAAATTCTAGCATAATGTTGTTCTAAGCCTGCAAACATATTAAATTGTTACCAAATACCATTAAACCTCTTTTGTTGTGTAATAAGTCAACCTTATTTTCAGTGGCTTAAAATACATTTATTATTTCTGATATATCTGCTGTTAATGTGAGGTTCTTCTGTTAAGCTCACTTAAGTGAGTGCAGTCAGAAGCCACTGAAATGGCTAAAAATAAGAAATGGCCTCATTTACATGGAAGGTGGTTGGTGTTGGCTGCTGGCTCTGATTTCTCCTGGGGTGATTGGGTCCTTTCCCTCCTCTTTTTTAAGTATAATTATGTTAGTTCCATGAATAAACAGAAACAAGGCATGGTGGGAGGGAAGGAGAAGAGATAATAGAAGGGGAGGGAAAAGAAGAAGGAAAAGGAAAGAAGTAACAAATTAGAAAGAAAACAAAAAGACAACATAAGACCCTTCAACTCCCTCTTCCTCTCTTCCCTCTCTCCTCTCTTCTGTCTTCTAGCCCTTCTCACCTCTCCTGCCCGTTTTTGATCCCTTTCCCTTACTGAAAAATCTTTAATTTCTGTGGGAAAATGGAGTATATTTTCTGCAAAAAGATCTTAACTTAGACCTAAAGCTCTTTACCTTTGCAATTTCTAGATGATAAGGATTCTGCACAGGGTCAGGTGTGTAACGAGATTTTTAATTAATACCAATAAATTAATATTTGATTGATGAATGTTTACATGAAGGAAAATACATCATACATTTTGGTAATACCTATGTAATTGACAGAAAACATATAATGAATATACACTTAACAGTGCTTTGTTTTAAAGACTCACAGCTTATACTAACTTATGAAAATCTATGCTAGTATAAACATACATAACAAATGAATCCAACTGCAGTTTGAGTGTAGGTATATACATACTAATAGGATTAGTCTTTCTTTCCTTTTCTTACTTTTCCTAAGATTTGATATTTTATATGAAACTTATTTTTAGTAATGTTCTCTCCATCACCTCTAATAAGGAAAGCATAGAGTCTTAGAGCCAGATACTTCTAGGAAGTTAAACAGATATTTTCATTTGATTCAACAGAAAGTTATTTGACACTCCACAATCTAAATACTATATACATCTACTTACATTTTAATTTCACAATTTATACAGTTTGATTAATTCCAATACAATATCATTACATCTGGAATCTTTTCTGAGTTTGTCCAGTCCCTAGAAGGAAAAGATAAAAGCCATAGTTGGCTTACCAAACACGCACAGGACAAGGAAAGCCATTGGAAGAGTGTTGGTGAGTTCTGAGTACCCATGTCTGTCCTTGATCTTGATCCTGGTCTGGATGGCGGAATCAATACTGCAGCCCACTTGCATGTGCTCTCTGTAACCCTGAGAACTTTTTATTGCTCTCCTTGTACTCTCTCTCTTTGCTAAAGAATAAAAGGTGAAGTTTATCAAGTGCCATATTTGTCACTCACAAGCCAATAAGGAAGCTGAGTTTGTTTTTCAAACTTTGTTTTAATTGGGTCATTTGGAGCACGATGAGATGAACTTGTTAAATAGAAAAATGTATCTGTTATTTCCTGGGGTGAAACTGCATAATTGTGAAAGGGTCAATGTTAGTTGCAGTTAATGGTGACTTACAGAATGGAGTCTTGAAAATGTCTTTGAATCTTTACCAAGGACATGTTTGTACAAAACAAGGAATTAAGATGCTTTTCCTTAGCAAGTATTTGCTTTTGAATTTTGTACCTATTTGCGTAATCCTATTTAAAATCTCAATATAGATTTCCAAACTAAGTCTACTTGCACAGTCTAGATATACTGCAGAAAAAAATTGAGTTCAGAATACAACATATTCCCTCTCAAGAATTGAAAACTACAATTTACTTATTGTTTGAAGATAGCAGTTTCCATGCGCTTCAAGCTTAATTAACTAACAGTGAACTATGAGCTTTCATTTTATTTTTTAAATAGTGTCATAAGTGACCTTAATTATTCTATACTGAGTACAGGTTTTTTTTTTTTTTTTTTTTTTTTGGCATTAACAAATCAAACAGTCAAATATTTGAACTAGTTTTCTAGTGCTACCATAACAAAGTACCACAGAGTGAGTGGCTTAAATAACAGAACTTTTTATCTTACAGGTCTGGAAGCCAGAATTTCACAATCAAGATTTGACAGGTTGTTTATTTCTTAGGACTGTGAGAGAAGGAGTTGATCCAGGCATCTCTGCTTGCTTAGTAGGTGGTCATCTTTATGTTTACATGATATTCTTCTTGTATGCTTGTCTGTCTCCAAATTTCCTCTTTTAATAGGAGCACCCATCATATTGAATTAGCAGTTTACCCTAATAACCTCAATTTAGCTGGATTACCCCTTTAAGGACCCTCCTTCCATATAAGGTCACATTCAGAAGTACTAGGTGTTAGGATCTTGGCATATAAATTTGAGTGGGACATAATTCAGCCCATAACAGCATTTAACTGAAGAATTGGTGATAACTAGAGGGTTGATACAGTCTAAAGGTAAAACAAGCCTAAATAGTAACTTCTCTTTTTCTTTTATGCTAATTCTCATTGTGCATTTATTTCTTGCCAGAATTTTTGCTTGACGCTATTTGAAGATAACAAAAGTTGAATTTCTGCTGTTGACTGTATGGAGAGACAGACAGGTCAACAGATTAATCTAGAGGTGATCTGTATTATAATAGGTGTATATCTGTGACACTGTGGAGGGAAGGAGGAGGGAGAACTTCCCCAGGGGAGTCAGGGAAGACTTTACAGGAGAGGTAACATTGAACTTGTGAAAAGACAACAGAAACTCATTATTACTTTTATTTAAAAGGCTGATATGAATTTGGGATAGAGAAATGCATAAAGTGGCACTAAGAAGATCCAGACATGTTAAGAAGGGAAAACACTCTATTTCAATCTGAAAAGGAGACGTTGTAATAACTTGACAACATTCAATTGACTGACCAGATCTTGGCCTTTGTACAAATCAAGAAGTAGAACAAAAGCTAGAAGTATTACTCAGAAACAGCCCTGTTTCCATTGAATCCATTTTTCTTCTGTACAAAGTGAATGTAACAGAATTTTGTGCTAACATTGTGTACATGTACTACCATGATAATAAAAAGTACATTTAGATGTTGTATTCTTTAAAATATTTATCTGTACTGAGACCCAATCATAACAACAATTTTGTTATTGTACTCTCCTTTGTGCTAACATTGCTCTACGACTTTTTGTAAGTCTGGAAATTGTGCAAGGGGTATTTCTAACTTAGAAACAAGACAATAAAATATGAAAAAGGTGAAAGATTAAAAATACCCATGCATTCTTAGCAGCTTCTCACTTTAAGAGGAAGAATCTGTTTTCCAACCCCCTTGATTCTGTGCTGACTTTTTGACTTGCTCTGGCACTAGGATATTTTAAAAGTGATGCTGTAGATGTTGAAGGTGAACACGGCAAAAAGCCTAGGAGCTTCTCCCCTGCCCTCTTAGAATGCTGCTGCCAAGCTCATCAACTAGAGACACTAGGACCAGGAAATGGGTAATACCAACAACCAGACACGTGAGTGAGGCAGCCCCAAGCAAGTCACCAGGAAACTAACTACAGCCCCATGAGTGACCTCAGGAGACACCATCAGAAGAACCACCCAGCTGATCCCGAGGTTTTTTCACCTCGCCCAAACTGATGATCTTCAGAGTCATGAGTCAGAATAAAATGGTGATTGTTTTAATGCACTGCATTTTGGAGAGACAATAGATCACTGATAAAGTAGCAAGTCAAATAAAGTGGTGTATTACTCTGCTCTAGCACTGCTATAACGAACTATCTGGGACTAGATAATTTTGAAGAAAAGAGGTTTAATTGACTCAGTTCCACAGGCTGTACAGGAGGCATGGTTGGGGAGGCCTCAGGAAAGTTACAATCATGGCAAAAGGCAAAGGGGAAGCAAGCATATCTTACATGGTGAGAGCAGGAGGAAGTGAGAGAGTGAAGGGAGAAGGGACCACCCTTTTAAACCACCAGATCTCATGAGAACTCACTCACTATCATGAGGACAGCAAGGGGGAACTCTCCTCCATGATCCAAACACGTCCCATGAGGACCCTCTTCCAACACTGAGGATTACAACTCGATGTGAGATTTGGGAGAGAACACAGAGCCAAACCATATCAAGTGGCCTAACCCATTTTATCCTTGAATTGTTTGACTACAATGTGCATTGCTTTCTTTAGATTGTCCTAAAGGAGCTCATGGTATAAATGGCTATTAGTTATTACTTAGAACCCTGACATTGGTTCTACAAATTTTAGAAAGCCAATTCTACAACCAGCATTCAAGCTAACAATCTTTAGCAGTCATGAAAAAATCTACTTTTAATGAAAATCTCCCTGTGTTAAACATCAGAAAACTGAAATCTACCCCAATATTGTAATAAAATAGTTCTGTGACATTTGGTAACTCCTTGCAGGTCTCTGAGACTTCACAATTCCATTTATAAAATAAGAAGACTGGTTTTTTATTTATGTGATCTCATATTGTGAATCAAATTCCTGTCTGGCTATCAAGGGATCAGTGTCTGGCCTTAATCTTTGATTGGTTTGTTCATCTCCCATTCAATCCGGCTTCCTTTTTGGGGATTGTTGAAAGCAGCAGGAACAATTATAACTAAACTACACCTATAAAAGAAAAGATTTACCACTTCTAATGTGGAGGACAAAAATGACGATAGGAGTACTAACCTCTTCACAGGTCAACATGAGGTCCGGGATGTAGTTCGGTAAACTCTCTTCCCCCAACTTGAGGGCCTTATGAATTGAGATTCCAGGTTTTAATATTAAGTATAACCAAGATGCCCCGCTAGTAGGGTGATTTGTGACTCTCCTGTAAACACAGAACTACCATTCCTTGGTTTGAGTTGGTTACAGTTTCTGCAGAAGAATTCACACTTACAATCGCCCCTTTGTGAGGTCAAGAACTCAGTTGTCTGCAGCAATAGCCAGTGTGGTTATGCTCTGTCCTATTAGGATCTTTCACTATTTTCTGCCTCATTTCCCATTTTCCTTCCTCCTGGTTCTCCTTAGTAAAAGAGTAGGTGCATTTGGCCCAACAACCCCATTACTGAGTATATACCCAAAGGATTTTAAATGATTCTACTATAAAGACACATGCATAAGTATGTTTATTGTGGCACTCTTCACAATAGCAAAGACTTGAAACCACCCCAAATGCCCATTAATGATAGACTGGATAAAGAAAATGCGGCACATATAAACCATGGAATACTATGCAGCCATAAAAAAGGATGAGTTCATATCCTTTGCAGGGACATGGATCAAGCTGGAAACCATCATTCTTAGCAAACTAACACAAGAACAGAAAACCACACACCACATGTTCTCATTCATAAGTGAGAGTTGAAAAATGAGGACACATGGACATGAGGGTGGGAGACGTCACACACTGGGGCCTGTCGGGGGTTGGCTGGGGGAGGGGTAGCATTAGGAGAAGTACCTAATGTAGGTGATGGGTTGATGGGTACAGCAAACCACCATGGCACATGTGTACCTATGTAACAAACCTGCACATTCTGCACATGTACCCCAGAACTTAAAATGTAATAAAAATGTAAGTAAATAAATAATAAAATAGTAGTCATAAGCCTTTGCTGTCAGGTATAATTTCTGGGGGGCCCAATATGTTCAGGCTCCCCCCAAATGGAGTCTGACACAAAGACTTAAGTCTTACACAAACCTTGTGCAGTGGTCCTCAGAATTGTCCCACTAAGGCTTCAATTTTGAGGCGTATTGAAGTAAAACAGAAGTTTTAACTTCCTGTCTTAAAGAACTAGAAAATCCAAAGAATATATGAAGCAACTCCTTTTACACATTAGACAACAAGCAGGGGAACATTAGAATCCCTGAGTAAAGGAAATAAACAAGATGAGATCGATGAGCACCCTGGATGTTTTGCTGGTGCAATTCTGGACCACTGTGCAGGAGGAGAGATCCAAAGCAGACCATGGTAGTCTTGCTGAGTTGAGGGAGCACAGATTTGAATAGAGGATAACTGGGGTGACTAGAAGTTTAGGAAGAGTTGGAGGAAGGAGAGATCTGTGCAGGAAACCTGAGCTCCAGAAATCTGCCGTGAGGTCCCATTGGGTCTGTTTGATCAATATTAAGTCACGCATGCATAGGATGAAACTCCTTAAGACAAGCAAAGAGTAACCAGAAAATTGTTGGCTGAGGAAATCTCAGACATAACATGGAGTGGGCAGATATTTGAGGTCTGGCCTGTCAGAGAGAAGAGAACTCATGAGCACTCAGGGCAACACTAAAGGCACGGGAGGGCCATGATTTAGTACTACAGCTAAACAAACCCTAGAGTGAAGAACATTTCTAGACCACCCTAATGAAGCTCAACAACAAGTCTCAAACAGATAAAGGTGATGCCCTAGTGACTTAACTACTTGACAGAACAAAGCCCAAGACTCTAAAGAAGGAAAACAAATATTGACACTCAGCAACACAAAATTCACAATTTCCTGCAGACATCAGCATAAGCCATAATAAGTAAAACAAAATAAAGTCAGTATAAAATCAGGCATGACAAAATGATAAACTAGTGGACAAGAATTTTAAAATAATTATTACACATATGCTCAGCGACTTAAAAGAAGGTATAATCATAATGAAGAGAGAAGTGGAACATTTTATATATTTATATATTTATTTTATTCTATTTTTATACCCTTTTATTCTAATATAAAATATTTAAAATATATACAGAAATGTAGGAAGAGAGAAAAAGAGAAAGAAACTTCTAGAATTATCTAACCAAGAGACTGGGAAAATTGAATATTCATCCATTAACTTCTGCCCATCCTCTAAGGGTTTGAAATCACAGGCCAGCCTGCCTGTGAGCTCTCTCTGACAAGCCTGCTTTCCCATCGCCAGTTGGAGAAAGCCCTCGGGAAGAGAGGCATTGTAACAGGCAGCTAAAATTGCAAAGCTGTTGTCTGTTGCAACCACTGAACTCATTGGTGAGTGGAGGAGATATGCAGTGGAGCATCACTGGCGAAGACAGGACAGGTCATTTTCTTTATTATTTGTATGGGTAGCCAGGAAAGACAAACAGTGTGATCTGTTTTTCTGGATTGCCCCCACTGTGCTATTGTGGGTCTAACACGTCCACCATCCCTCAATGTCTCTTCAGTTACTTCTGGAACACCTGAGAAGGTGTCTCAGGAGGACTCACAAAGAAGGACTCACGATGACAGAATTAGTGTTAGACATGTCTCCTCCTCTCCTTCTCTAGCTGCCACAGTAACATAGTCAGAGGTGTTCGAACCAAAGTGACTCTGTCTTAAATGAGGGCTAGGAAAAATAAGGCTGGGACCTACTGGGCTGCATTTCCAGAAAGTTAGGGATTCCTAGCCTCTAGATGTTTAGAGTTAAGAGAACAGATTGATCACATTTACTAAACAGATTGGAATTAGGAGTTTCCTGATATCCCATTATCCTGAGAACAGAAGCATTCCTAATTTTGCTTTAAAGATACCAATATCAATTCTTGCAAAATATAGTATTTAATAAAATTAATTATTTATCCCAAACTCTTGTAGCAGAACACGTTTCCCCATGATCATGTGTTCTTCTATACATAAACAAGCATTATATCTAGGGTGAACACGGGCCTCCTCTTTCTTTTGGGAACACCTAACTCTGCCTTGGAGTAGCTGTTCTTACACCACTTTCTTACAAAACTTGCTTTCACTTTGCTCTGTGGGCTCATCCTGAATTCTTTCTGCCCAAGATCCAAGAACCCTCTCTTGCGGTCTGGATTGGGACCGCTTTCTGGTAACATCTTTCTGGCGACCATGAAGGGACAAAACTGAGGAGACCCTCGACCCAAAGGATATAGACTGCAGTACCAATTAGCTGATTATGGGTATGCATTGGCGTTCCAGGGTAACGGATGGGATTGGGTTAGAGGCCCAACTTAGGGGAGTTAGAGTCTCTCCTGACAGAGAGGATTAAAAGTTCCTCTTAATAAAAGGCAAGGACCCTTGACCGAACCTGGGTTCCTGGCCTAACGTTGGAGGTTAGAGCCCTTCTTAAGATTTGTGGGGTTAGAGGACCCTCTCAGTAAAGTTCCTCTTGGCTAAGAATAGGTTTGGCCTCAGGGGATGTTAACTGCTATGGTGTCAGTATTTATCTGCCTTGTCCTCTTTGCTGCATGAATCCATTTTTTGAGCACTGTCTCTGTTTACTGTCATTTTCAGGAGAGTTCATTTAACTGATCTTAGAGATTTTAACTTTCTCTAAAATTGCTGATGAAGATTTGGTATTTAAGCAATAAGATTACATAGGTGTGGTTATGTTTTGTTGCAATCACTAGGCGTGATTGAGAATCACTAGGATAGAAATAGGGGACCTTTCTCCTTGCTGTTTTGTTTGGTTTGTACACTAAAAACATTTCTTATCTTTTCAAAATTCGGGCAAATCAGCTTTGCTTGTCCAATCCACAGTGCAACTACTGCCCAGAGCCTGCTTGCTCTGGCCATTTCCATCTAACTCCCCTTCATTTCCTTTGCCTTATTTGACATTTCTTTCATTGGATTCTATGTTGTGGTTTATCTAAGAGTCATGGCTCAGCTCATGTATATTATTTGGCTAGTGTGGATAAGAGAATTCCGTTTCAGCTGCGATCTCCTCATGAATGCAGCTGGCCTTAAAAACGTCTCCTTTCCTTTTTAGTGGAACTTGGCCAGTGGCAATACAATCTCACCAGTTTGGAACTTTTCTTTCAACATCGCCTGCCTCCTTCATGGGAACCACAACGTTGATCCCAAAGGACTTATCACTAGGATGTATCCTTCCACACTGAGATCAGTTTAAAATAAATGGGAATAATGGAGAAAATTGGTGAAATTGGTGTTTATGTGTAATACTGTTTGGCCTCAGTATTATTTGGAAAAACAAAAGAAATTGTCTCCTATTGAAAATATAGCCTTTAATAATATAGCATATAATTAAATATATAGTATTTAATATTATAATATATTATGCACTATAATAATATAAGTATAATATTCGATTACACTTCCACTTGGTTTGTTTTGTAAGTGGGATGAAACATGGGATGAAATACCACGTGTTAAGCATTTTTGCTGCTCAGTCAAGATAAAACCCTGCAACAGGCATGTGCATGTTTGATGAAAGGAAAGGAAGAAAAAGAACTAGACACACTAGACAATCCCTTGATGCAAGCCCCCACAGTCCAGCAGACACTTTTGGGTGGAGCAGAACCTCCTTCTCTCAGCTAGGAAGGTTCAGGTATGTCAGCCCATTCTCACCTCTGTCCACCTGAAAGTTCTGCTGAGACCCCTTAGTCCCTTCCTCCTTACCCATCTAGTCCCACTCTATTCCCAGCACTCCCTGAGGAACCTAGCCCTGTGGGTACTACTTGTAGTGGAGCCTCTTATCAACCTCCAAAGGGAAATGTTTAAGAGAGGTGGCAAATGGAGAAGAAGGCACTGTAAGAGTACATGTCCCCTTTTCTATGTCTGATTTGGCTCTACGTAAAGAAAAGTTGGGTCATTTCTCTGAAGATCCAGGAAAATTCATAGATGAATTTGAGAAATTAACTCCCACTATAGTTTGACTTGGCAGAATCTGCATGTTGGTTGTCTCTGTGTTGTACCGTGGGAGAGAAACATTGCATTTTGGTGACAGCTGGGACCCACACAGATGAGATATTGGCTCATAGCCCTAACCATAATATATATCAGGCAGGAGATACAGAAGTTCCACATCAAGATCTGGAATGCAACTATCATCAAAGGGGCAGTGAGGACTTGGGGAGGGTGCTCATATGGTTCCTTGTTCGTTAGAAGGGATGAAGAAGTGGATGAAAAGCCTATTAACTATGAAAAGATTAAGGAAGTTTCTACGGGTAAAGATAAGATCGGTTTTGCATCACGGATGTTTAGTTGAGGCAATTAGGAAATGTCCCTAACACAAATTCTGAATCACAAAAAAGGACAAACCCCTTTGGGAGTACATTTTATAACCCAATCTGACCTTGATATCCGTATGAAACTACAAACAGCAGCTATGGGTCCCCAGACTCCTATGGATTAGCTTTTGTTGTTGTTGTTATTGTTATTGTTGTGGTTGTAATAACCTTTTATTTTATCGAAAAATGTAATTATGCAATGGTTATCAGGGAAGTTAATTCAGTAATAAGTATGTAAGCTAGGGAATAATTTTCAAATATTCAGCCAATACCAACAAGATCCCGTATGATTTACAGAACTGATCAAGCAAACACAAGAAAACTCTGATTCAATTTCTATGAACTATCAAAAGGACAAAATGTTCTTCTATCTCAAATAAGCCAGGTTTGAATTATAGCTTTTCAATATAACAAAGACACACACACACACTCACACACACACAATAAAGACAAAATATCTCTTCTCATTCTGAAACATTTCCTTTTTTAGTCCTTATATACTTTGAATAATCTTGTATAGTAAATTTTTGCTGCAACAGACAATGTTCCAAATCAATCTCTCCTGGTTTGGTGTTCTAAGAAGCCAACAGCCACAGCAGTAAGAGTATTAATACTACTTCCAGAATCTCTAAAATCCCAATGCTACTGCCAGGCAATTAAATACCAAGACTGCAAGATAAGGAACTGTCTCAAGTTTGTTAGACTCCATCAGTGTTTTTAAGGAAGCAATTTCTGCATCAGTTTTATTACTGGTCACTGAAATAATACTTTTGGTTTGGGGATCCGTTTTTGTAAATTCTGTAGTTGCTTCCTTAAGTTGCTTTTCTTAATCTGTAAACATGTCTGTAACTCCGCTCCTTTCTAGGTTGATATCCATTTTATTATCTGCTCTGATTCAACTGATTTCATGTATTGGTGGTTGCTTAACTTGGTCTAATTCAGTTTTCATTTTCTCATTCTCTGCTCTCAGATTTGTGAATTCACTTTTCTCTAGGATGACCATTTCTTTACTGATAGAGCCCAAATGAGCCATTGGCTCTTGTTATTTCCTGTGGAGCTTGAGTGACCATCTTTTTATTGGTAGTATCCAGGCTGACATTTGATAAAGTAGTTAGTGCTGATACTGTAGTTTCTGCTTGTGTTTTGTCAAATCCATGAGTTTCCAAGTCCTGAACCAATGCATGGGTATCAAAAGTTAATTTCCTTTCTTCTAAAGGAGTTATAGCCACTGGCGGCCTATCATATCCCTCCTTGCTTGTGGTGCTGAAGAAGTCTCTCCCCAGGCTTTTGAATATGGCATTTTTCGTTTTTAATAACAGGGGCAGAACATAGGAAGCAGAAAGAGCAAAAAGGACCTCCCAAAAGGTGCAGCTCTTGGCTGCAGCCTTAAGCTCACCTCCCACATGGGATTGCCCTCCTGGTTCTTAGCCTAAACAAGGGAAGCGAAAAGGTGGAACACATAAAACTGGGCATCCAAGTCACCATGCCTTGGGCATAAATCATTGTGTACATTGTAAAAAAAACTGGATATTGGAAGAGGAAATGTCCAGCACTCCAAAGGGAACCATTGGCACCTGAACCAATGATGGCTGAAATAGCCAAGCAAGCCCACCAGACCTTCTGCCACATCTCCCATTGGACAATGGAACGTATCTCCAGAGGAGCCATAGGTAACCTTTGAAGTGGCAGGTAAGAGTATTAACTTTTGGGTTGGGTAAGGTGGCTCATGCGTGTAATTCCAGCCCGTTGGGAGGCCGAGGTGGATGGATCACCTGAGGTCAGGAGTTCAAGACCAGCCTGGCCAACATGGTGAAACTACTAAAAACACAAAAATTAGCCAGGTATGGTGGCAGGTGACTGTAATTCCAGCTATTCAGGAGGCTGAGGCAGTAGAATCACTTGAACGTGGGAGGCAGAGGTTTCAGTGAGCCGAGATTGCACCACTGCACTCCAGCCTGGGGGACAGAGTGAGACTCGGTCTCAAAAAAAAAAAGAAAAGAAAAGAAAAGAAAAAAAGAGAGAGAAAAAAAAAGAAAAAAGGAAAAGAATATTAACTTCCATTTGGACATGGACTAGCTTACTCAGTTTTAACCCATTGCAATGGGCTTCCATCACCCCAAAACTGTAAGGTCACGGGGGTAGATAAACAAGTTCATACATGCCATTTTACCCACCTTTTAAGCTGCTCTTCAGAGACTTTAGTTTCCTCACATACCTTTCTTCTCATGCCTGAATGCCCCACTCCCTTGTTGGGAAGGAATTTGATGGCTCAGCTGCAAACAGTGGTATGTCTTGGAAATCACAAGGCAGATGACGGTTTGTTCCTTCTGCTTTCCTGTGATAAGGGAGGAAAGACAATGGGAAACTTATCTACTTCTCAAGTCAATCCTATAGTATGGGACACTGAGATCACAGGCAAAGTGTTAAATGTTCCCCTCATCTGTATCCAACTTAAACTTGATGTCCTGTACCCCTGGAGGAGACAATACCTCTTCAAGCCAGAGGCACATAGAGGAATCCAACCATTAATAGCTAATAGAACTTTGGGAAGCCGAGGCGGGCGGATCATGAGGTCAAGAGATCAAGACCATCCTGGCCAACGTGGTGAAACACTGTCTCTACTAAAAATACAAAAAAAATTAGCTGGGTGCGGTGGCGCGTGCCAGTAGTCCCTGCTACTCTGGAGGCTGAGGCAAGAGAATTGCTTGAATCCGGGAAACGGAGGTTGCAGTGAGCCGAGATCATGCCACTGCACTCCAGCCTAGGCAACAGAGCGAGACTCTGTCTCAGAAAAAAAAGAAAAAAAAAAGAAAAAAAGGCTCACAGCATATTCAAATTTATAGAAGTACATGCCAGTATAAACAGGTATAATATAATCCAACTGGAGTGTGAATGTATGCACATACATACTAATATGATTAATCTTCTTTCTTTCCTTTTCTTGTGTTTCATAAAAGAGCAATTTCATATAAATACCTATTGTTAGGTATTTATATAGTAAATTTGAGGACAAGGGAAGTTGAAGTACTGATCAGGGTTGGGATGAGACAACCTCATTTGTCATTTAGATAGGGAAATGTTAAGTTAAAATACCTAAGAATGTGTATGTAAATGAAATTGCTTTTTTAATTTTAGAGTGACAAGGGGACTTGTTTAGCCTAGATCACTTGCTTTTTGAATATCTTGTATGTGCTAGGCACTGTCCTAGGAACTGAGATGAAGTTGATAATCATTGTCCCTGCTCTCATGAAGCTTACATGAAACTAGAATAGAGACACCCTAAACAGATGACAATAAACACATAGACTCAATAAACTCTACAGTGACTTTGGTGAGAAAACTTTATGAAGGAGAAGTATAGAGTGCTAGGAGAGGGTATAAAAGGGGCCTCATCAAAGGTAGGAGTAAGGGTTGGAGAGGTTTCCTCAAGGAAGTAAAAGGCAAGCTATTCCAAAAGGAAGGATGGTAATTACCCTGGTAAAAGTGACGGGAAGTATTATAGATTGAGAGGACTGTGCATGCCAAATCCCTTGTTGGACTACTGCTAGACAAGGCGAAAAGAGGGTAAACAAGTTATAATTTAATTAAAACCAAGCATGGTGACTCTTGTTTGTGATCCCAGCATTTTGGAGGCTGAGGTGGGCCGATGACCTGAGGTCAGGATTTCAAGATCACCCTGGCCAACATGGTGAAATCCTGTCTACAAAAATAGAAAAATTAGCCCGGCATGCTGGTAGGTGCCTGTCCTCCCACGTACTCAGGAGGCTGAGGTGGGAGAGTCACTTGAACCTGGGAGGTGGAAGTTGCAGTGAGCCAAGGTCACGCCATTGACCTCCAGCCTAGGCAGCAGAGCAAGACTCAGTCTCGAAAAAAAAAAAAAAAAACCAAAAAACAAACAAACAACAAGAAAAACACCTATTATGAGCCAGGTTATTGAATTTAGAACAGTATCTGACAGCCTGAAGATAGGGATAACTTGTTAATTCATTAAGTCCTGCATTAATGCTACATTGGGGATGCAGAGGTAGATATAATATGGTTAATGCTCTGGGAGAGCTAGAGTGGATGAAGAAACCTATAAATAAGTAAGAGCAATGCAGTATTTTTGTTGTAATTCAGATAATGAGATGTTATGGGAACATCAAGTTGGAAGCTATGAGCTCTGCCATGGAAAACACAAAGGAGATATTACTTGAACTGAGTTCTTAAGGTTGAGTAAGCCTCCTCTTATATGCAGGTAGTGGCCCTAGCAAATGCAAAGTCATAGGCCTAGGAAAGAACATGCCCAGTTAGGGAACTGAACACCTGACTGTAGTGAATTTGAGGGACAAGGGAAGTTGAAGTGCTGATCAGGATTGGGATGAGACAGAAAGAACATCATCTGTCATACTTAGAAACCTTTATTTTATTTCTAGGAAACAATTTAGATAGGGAAGAATTTAGAGAAGGAAATCTTTGTGTTTTCCAAAGACCCCAGAGGCCATTGGGGCTGTGAAGGAATAACTGGAAGGGAACTGAGCTTGGAGACAGTTTGAACCAAAGCAATGGTGTTGGGGAACGACGGCCTTCTCTGCCAGGCACAGAGGAGCAGAGTTAGTGTTTTAAATTATATAGAACTAAAGATAAGTAAAATGTATTATAACAGTATAGGAAGGAGAAACAATAAAAGTGAAGTTTACAAATGTTTTAATGCTTATTCAAAGGACAAAATAAAGACTATGAACCAATGAGACACATAATAAAAATGTACAATTTTAATATAGTGAATGTAATGCATATGTAATTCATCATAAAAAAATGGTCAAAACCTTTAAAAGATACACAACAGGCATCTAAAAATCTTAGCAATGCTAAATATGTAATAAGTATATATTATATATAAATATATAATATATAAATACAAATGCTTTTTACCAAGAAATGTTTTATTTTTCTTGCAGTAGCTTTGTTAATTGCACAAAATTATGTTTTGTTTTTGCCATTTAAGTGTTATCACACAATGCTATTCCAAAAGACAAATGTTCATTAAAAACAAAGCAAAAATAGAAATTCACATCCATTAATTACCTAGATTTGCCATTTAAAGGTTTAAAGAAAAAAAGGAAGGAGCTTTCCTACGAGCCTTTTCACAAGGGTCACATTTTCTCCTTAAAAGGGAAAGATTTGCAAACAAAGGTGAAATAGCTTAAACAGAAATATTTATAAAAAGAAACTTTACAGCATTGTCAAGGATATTAAGACTACATGGACTAACCAGTTTCATTACTGCATCTTCCCCCACCCCACCCTCAGTATGTCCCACCAGGACTAGAGCAGGCTTTGCATTCAGAGAGAAATGCTTCAAAATCCCAGTGAAATGAACTGTGCTAAAAACCCGACCAGCATCTTCCCTGCCCTCCCCCCTGGTCTTCTGCAATCCTCTAACCCGGGTTCTACTCTGTGAAAGGGGCCAAAGGTGGGAATGGGGAGGAACCATGCCCCAGTGTGGCCACCTTATATATGATTTTGTATTCCACCATAAATGCTGGCCTTCTGCAAATTATGATTTTGGAAAATCTAGCCCACGCAGAGGGATAAAAAATGGACATCCCTTGGATGACCTCTCCTTTTTTTTTTTTTTCAACATTCCAAGACCTCTCTGGTCCCCTGTCCAAGAAGAAATGCTAGGACCTCGATGATGTCGCTATCTATTTTAAAAACTAAATGGTAAATTTATATTCAAATTGTTTGGATACGTTTCCAAAACTTTCAGCGTACAAGTCATTGCTAAGTTTGCCTTTACTTTAAAAACTGAAAGAATACATTTTAATGTAAAGTAGCAGTCAGGAATGTGCCTGTTTTCTCGCTTCTTCATCTACCTAAAATATATATTTAGTTACGAGAATTAGAGTACTCCTAATAAAATCATTAATAAATAGCATGTGAAATCAAAGGTTTAAAGTAAATGATGGCAGTTTGCTATACTAAGAAGATAAAGAATGTCTAAAATTATAGGAAGATATGAGCCCCCATAGAACTGAAACTTTTAGAAATTCTGAATAAGGAAATATATTCTACATAGATAAGGTGTGATACACTCAGCTTTCTAAAGCAAAATAATTAAATAGTATCCCACGATCAAGAGTAGGGAAATTCTCTGACATATTCCCCATGAAACATTAAAATATTTCCTATTTCTTAAAAAGGTGAAGATAACAGTGTATCTCCATCGACAGCATTCTTATGAAACATCATTTCCATATTAAATCCACAGCCTTCTCAGTTAATACCTTAAGGAATATTTCTTGGAGATATAATAGTCACCTTCAATTCAAGACACTTTGAAAGATTAACAACCAGTGATTCTTGGCTCACAGTATAGTCAATTGCCAAAAACTTCAATAGCATAGCAGATAAAATAACAGCAAATAGCAGAGGTACTGTGCTAAACACTTCATTAGCTGAGCTGAAAGCTTAAGGGGCAAACATAGGTTTTCCTCACACTCTTCAAAGTGAAGAATCCAGGAAGAAATCTAACTACTGGAAAAACAAACAAACAAACAAACAACAAAATCCTTCCTTCTTGTCTTCCCTGGGTCCAGAGACCTCCAGAAAACTGCTCTGCTGAAGACTGGGAAACGTTTCTATGCCTACTCATTTCTCTTCATCAGTTGTCCTTGTTTTCACTGTTGAGAAAAAGATGATATTAGTTTAACCATTTTTCGCACTCCTTTCTACTACACCCTGGTGTCAACACTCAGCGTTTATAATGCTTGGTAAAAAAGGAGTATACAAAAATCAATACAAGCAATGGGGAAACACAAAGCATAACTAGCGACAAGCTGTGTGTAATTGCTCAAGTAATTACATGTAAGATTGGTAATAAAGTTTTTCCCAAGACAATCCAGAAAAATGTTCCCAATTTAACAACCTTTTAATTGTAAACGTGAAAAGTGTTACTTAAATAGTACGGAGAGTAAATACCTTGTGAAGTCTATGGCCTCCCTAGATGAGATTTTAAAACCACAAAGATCAAAGTGACAAGTACCCGTCAAAAATTTTCTGGATGACTTTCTTTAGAAAAGGGGCTTGTGGATCGAGACAAACTTCCGTCCCGTTCTTCAAGGAGGCTCTGAAGGAAAGAAAATGAAGATACACTCATGAAATAGCAAGGTTGAAGACCCAGGCTGCGGGACTTCCCCCTTGCCAAGGTCAAGATAGACAGAGCAGCACAGAACTTACACCACTTCCACCTCGGAGCACTGCGGGCCTATGGCGAACACCTGCAGATTACTGATCATTTGGGGTTGAACTCCCTGCGTGGTCTGCAAACAACTGCAACGCAGCTCTCTCAAGGCAGCAGCGACAGAAACACCTGGGGAAGAAAGAGAGACACCTTTATAGGGCAGGTTGCTTGGTGAGTTCCCTGGAAGGCAGCTGCCCCGCAGACTCTGGGATGCACTGCTGTACCTGAATGCGTCCCCCGCGCCAGGCGCTCTCACCTGGGCTGAGGGGCCCTGGCGGCGTCAGCAGCAGCAGCAGCGCGAGCAGCGTGCACAAGGAGCCCGAAGGACCCGGGACACGGGCCGCGCGGCTGGGCAGGAGGCTCATAGTGGTCAAGAGATCGCTGTGAGCGGTCCAGGGTTCCTGAACTGAGTGGAGGAGCAGAGATTGGAGATCCGGAGCACTGAATCTTCCTAGTACCTTTTGCACTCCTTTTATCTACATTCATCTCTCCCCACTGACAGGAAACTCAAGCTTTGGGACGCTGGAGAAATTCCCTGAATTCAGGGGGCAGTGTGGAAAGAAGAGGTTGAGGGAGGGGGGCTGACAGTGGGGAGGGTGGCCTGGAGGAGCTGTGGGCACCTCTACCTAGACGGACATTCTGGACCTGCTCCGTGGTGGACGGAGCTGTGACTCCAGCCAGAAGGGAGCAGTGATTCAGCAGGGCCTCAAGCCCTGGGCCTCAGGGGGCTAGGGTATGCTGGGGTTTCTGAGGCAGGCAGCCCTACGGGAGATGCTGCTCCTCTCCTTCTAGAGAGAAAAGGTGGAACCAAAGTAGCAGGAGCCTTGATTTGAGAAAAATTTCTCAAAGTCAATCCTTTCTAATTATTATTACTAGTAATCCAGGAAATGTTATGCATGTTTGAATTGCTCTAAACTGAAAGTCCTTCCTGTCTTCCTGGCACGCAGGTCATTCTAGCTTTCTTGAATGACTTTATGATTCTCTGGACTTCAGCCAGGATTGGAAGCCAAGATAACATGATAACAAGAGACCCTTGTCTCTTGCCACTTGAAGTTAGTGGCCTAAAAGGACTACCACTGAATTTTGTTGACTCCCCACGGATCACCTTCTTTGGTGAGTAAGTCTACTTACTGAGAATTCTGTACTTGTAGTATAGCAAGTATATGTGTGTCCAGGTGGTTAAACAAAAATCTTCCAAAATCACCCAGCAAATTGCCACGGAAGATACCTTGCTGTTGGCAGTTGCTATGCTATTGAATTGGAAGAGGTTTTGGTCGACTTGGGGCTGAGGTGTAGTATGGTAAGCACAGGCTAAAGCTTGCTAGGGATCCCAGGCCTGCCCCAGCTCTGGACCCACCCCCAGGTGTGTATTTGACATCATTTGGAGATGCTGTGGGAGGCTGATGAGTTTGAGGGGCTCATGTGAAAGCTTCTTGTAGGCGTTTGTATCAATTTGGCAGCACAACAACACCCAGTCTGTTTTCCCTCAAACAACTTCATGGCGGGGCAATGCTCCCCACAGGCTTCTGGAACTCTCGAGTTTCGTGATTGCTGGTGATCAAGGCTGTTCCCACAGGCCTACTCTAGTCCCCCGTGAGCCCTGCACTGCTGCCTGAAATTGAAGAGTGCAGTAACTTCCAGCTTCCTCTCCCTCTCTCCTTCTGTTATCTGAGGAGGAGTTAAAGCGCTGAAGGTTTAAGGGTCTTCCACTGTCTCGCTCCATGCAGGAATGGCTATGGTATTGGAATGACTCGGCTTGCTTTCATGGAAATCGAACTCGATCCTCTTCTGGCTGGTTCTCAAGACCCCTGCCCTCACGGCAGAGCAAAGGTAATCAGTAAACATGATTGCAATGAGAAACCAGTCATGAAACACAACTCTTTCCCTTGTCTCCTGTGATTCCGGGAATTTTATTAACTCCTCCATCCATCACCTCCATTGGTGAGCAAGAAAGAGGTGTCATAGACGATTACAACTTTTATTCTGGAAGGAAACTTCAGAAATTCACTAGCTGAGTAAGGTTGGGTGGTATGGGCCTTACTCTGTGGGAAACTAAATGAGAAGTCCTCACAGCTTCCTGCCGTCATCAGCATCATACCTGACTTGGCAAATGGAATTCTTCATTTTTCTGGGGAGTGATGATCTGTAGAAAACAGCCTGCAAATTTAGTCTATTGCCATTTTAGAGATTAGAGTGTATCTAAAGACAAAAGTTAACACTTGGTGAAGTGATAACACTTCAAAAAATCTTGGGCAATTAAATTCAACTTAACCACAGGGAATAAACCATAGGATAAGCCTTTGCTTAAAAAAAAAAAAAACAGTTTGATTACATAGGT
>NC_065582.1:130624016-130641430 GCF_024542745.1 Macaca thibetana thibetana
TCCTGGGACAGAAAGAAGACGTTAATGAAAAAACTGGTGAAATGCAACTTAGTCTGGAGTTTAGTTAAAAGTAACATGTCATTGGTGGTTTCTTAGCTTTGACAGGTGTTCTGTGGTGTTGTAAATGGTTCACTGTCAAGGAAGCAGGATGAAGGACACACAGACACTGTATGGTCTTGGCCATGTTTGTGAATTGAAAATTGTTCCGAAATAAGTTCATTTATTTCTAAGTTTACTTTTCTAAATTCATTTAAAATACTACCAACATGAAATTACGGCACGTCCAAGTTTTACCTGCTAGCTTTCTAGACAGGAAATTGAATTTTTATTTAGTATATATTTGCTCAAATATGAAAATTCAAAATATCTGGTGCCGCACTTTGGACAGTTCATCATGATTCATAGAGTTAAATACTTTTCCTTCAGCATTATGTTGTCCAGATCTCTCCTCTAGTTCTTATAACTGAAGAAAATAAGAAAGTGTTTGCTATCATGGTCTCCAGACCCAACACAAGAAGACCACCAAGAGAATAAAGCAAATGAAACATATCAAGACGCAGTGGACGTTTGCAGGTTATGCAGAACTTGACTACTGAGGAAAATGTCATCAAAATCACTTGTTTTTGTAAATGAAGTATAAAGCAGAGGATTTGTTGTTGGTGGTGGTGGTGGTGTTTTTCCCTACATGCCACTTGTATCAATGAGATCTTCATAAGCCAAAGCTTATAATGCTGTTGACTACAAAAATAAATTGTCTCATTAGAACAAATGTTTCTCCAAGCATAATTTCTGTTCAAGAGTTGAATGCCAGGATTTTATGCAGTCTTTAAACTCATTCAAGCAACAATTCTTAAAGAAACAGAAGAATCTTTAAAAAAGAAAGCTTTGGTGGCTAAATTCCATTTGCCCTGTAATTATTATGGAACCTTACAAAACTGGCATACAGTCAAATCCTGGTGCTCACATCTCCTAGGCCATCTGTTCTCCAGTCACTGCTACAGCACGAGCTGCCTGCAGCTGTCACCTGGAAACTCCTTGCCTCAGCTGAACCAGGTGTCTTTCACTTTCTGGCCCAGTGTTTCTCTGTTGCTGCCAGGAATCATCCCTTTCACAAGAGGAACTGGAGTCAATGGATAAATGTTTCCCCATTTTGCAAGTTTTGGTCAGAAATTCTACACCATTTCTCAGAGGGTCCCCAGTAGAATTGACCTCCAGCTGCCCACGTCCTCTTTTCCTATTTTGTTCTTCCCAGCTTTCAAGTCCTCTGCATTGGTAATATGTCCACAAATAAATTACCTGCATGGCAGGCTCATGACTCAAACTCTGCATTTTGGAGAAGCCTAAACTGAGGCACTGCTCCATCATGAGAAATAACCATGCTCAAATAAGGAGGGCAACCCTGCTCTGCCCCAAACTGACTTAGGAACTTCTTCCTCACAACTGCCGTCCCTATTTCCCTATACTCATCTCTTCCAATGTAATGACTCTGGCTCTGAGGGGAGAAGAATGAAGTTGTGTGAACATGACATTAAATTCCTCAATCAGTCCACCTCCAAAGTCCTTGGGCATGGTGTGTGCTGGATTCATGGTCAGCCTCTCTATTTAGCCTCCCAGAGACTGCTTATCTGGCAGCTTCTCTTTCTTCTGGTACATTTAAAATTAATCTATGCATATAAGGCACAGTGATAGGTTTAGTAGAAGAGATAAAGTTGGATCAAATCCAACTTCTAACATAAAATTCTTCATTTAGTCTGTCTACTTTCTTTTGCAATGCTAGATCATTTATTTTTCTATTCCTGGCATAATAATCTCATGATATGATCAGTATACAAGTACTTAAAATCATTCAAGAAACACTGAGAATCATTCAGTATTTTAGCTTTGGTCTATGTTCTTGGGTGGGGGGTAGAAGAATGGGCAATTATTTGTATTTAATAGTGTTTTTATAAATTGTTTTGCCTCTTCATTTTCTTAAGATTGTTTCCTAAACCTTCAGGAAGTAGCATCCATTAAATAAATAATATCATGATTATATATTATGAAAAAAAACAAAACATAGGATTGCCAAAATTGCAAAAGAATAAGGAAATGAGAAAATTTCCCTTGGAAATAATTACCTAAGAAATTTGTTTTGAAGATTAAAACATCATTATGACTTTGGTATTCTGGAAACAAAATTTAGGAAGTTAGAAGATGAATGTATAAACCACAAGTAAAAATAGCATGCATAGCATAAAAACACAGATTTCATCTAAGAAAAATTTGAATCATCATAAAAGCTAGATCTTAAGTGGCCTATCCATAGTGTGTATATACACACACACACACACACACACACACACAGAGAGAGACACTGAGTAGCTGGGATTACAGGTTTGTGCCACAGTGCCCAGCTAATTGTTATATTTTTAGTAGAAATGGGGTTTCACCATGCTGTTCAGGCTGGTCTCGAACTCCTGACCTCATGATCCACGTGCCTCAGCTTCTCAAAGTACTGGGAACACAAGAGTGAGCCACTGCGCTTGGCCAATCCATAGTATTTTTCAATGTTCATTATTGTCCAATTTCTTGATCAGAAGTATTTTTGTTTTGATTTTTTCCTTTTGGGTTCTGTCCATATATTCAGTAGAGACTTCTATACAATACTGATTTCAGAGTTGCTCTACTGGTGTTTTACTGAGCTAGGTCATTGCCTGTCATTTTTTAAGTAGTTAAAGACACAAAAAAACATGGGATCCAATTAGACATGGTGGAAATTATGGTGAAAATGGGGAAACAGGAGCTTGGTTGTATGTCATTTACTATCTGTATGTTATACATAGAAGTAAATGTCTTCAATCAAACAATGATTAATGTGCTCATATTAGTATCTGTGTATGACTGGAGCGTGTGGGCGCACAGACTCTTAACAGAATCCCCAGTAGTTTCAAATGTGAGTCTAATTAAAATATCAAACAAGTCACTGACAGGAAAAAGAGCATAAGGCTGTTGGAATGTCTATGACTAACTTGTTGAGACCTGTGAGCCTAACAAGATCAGGAGTTGGGAAGATGCTGTCTTCAATATTCAACCAACTTTCTGTTAGCCGGGTGCCTTATCCTCAGTACCCACCTGCACCGTTACATTACAGCACTAACTCCAGTTATATTCCTCTTGATGTAATAAATATTCGACAAACATTTATTTAGCACCTACTCTACCTGGCATTTTTCTGAGATCCAGAATGAAGAGATGAAAAAGGCTTGACACCGTGTAATCCCAGCACTTTGGGAGGCCGAGAAGGGAGGATCACGAGGTCAGGAGATCAAGACCATCCTGGCTAACACGGTGAAACCCCGTCTCTACTAAAAAATACAAAAAACTAGCCGGGCGACGTGGCGGACACCTGTAGTCCCAGCTACTCTGGAGGCTGAGGCAGGAGAATGGCGTAAACCTGGGAGGCGGAGCTTGCAGTGAGCTGAGATCCGGCCACTGCACTCCAGCCTGGGCAACAGAGCGAGACTCCGTCTCAAAAAAAAAAAAAAAAGAAAAAGAAAAAGGCTTGACACTTACTCCCCGTTTTAAAGTAGAAAAACAGTCAGATACATGAATAATCACAGTGCAACTTAATAGGTATTCTGATGGATATGAGTACAAATTTCTTTATGTCTTGTTTCCTAATAGTTTCTGTAGTCATCCCTAGATTGAAAAAAAGTACTGATTTTCCAACACAGCTGATAAGTAAAACTGACTTTTTCCAATTCTGCTTGTTGTCTGCTCTACCTTCAGATTTTATTGCCTCTCATTATGGATGCTGGATAATGATATAATCCCCATGTTTTGTCTGACTCAGTGAAGAAATAAATATTTGGCACATTTACATCCAAGATATATTTACTTTTCTTGTTTCCTTTACTAGGAAGACAGTTAAAACAGGCTTTCCATCACCACATATCCTGTATGTTTTATAACCTTATAGACACACTGGTTGTCAAACATTGTGGGTTTTTTAAATTTTTGTAAACTTATGAGGTGCATGAGAAATTTTGTTACATGTATGTAATGCATAGTGATCACATCAGGGTATTCCGAATGTCCATCACCAGAGTACAATATATTTATTAAGTACAGTCATCCTATGCTGCTATCAAACATTGGATTTATCCCATTCATCCTACTGTACATTTATACCCTTTAAGCCACTTTTCTTCATCCTCTCTCTTCCCTCCCTTTTACCTTTCTCAGTCTCTCTTATCTATTTTTCCTCTCTCTGCCTCCATGTGTTCAAATTGGTAGCTTCCTCATATAAGTTAGAATGTGCGATATTTGTTTTTTAGTGTCTGGTTCATTTCCCTAAAGACAGTGACTTCACATTCCACCCAGGTTGTTGTAAAGGACATAATTTCATTCTTTTTATGGCTGATTAGTATTCCAGTGTGTATATATACACATTTTCTTTATCCATTCTTCCACTGATGGACAATTAGGTTGATTCCACATCTTTGCTATTGTGAATAGCCCTGTAATAAATACGTAAGTGCTGGTATCCATTTGATATATTGGTTATTTTCCTTTTGGTAGATACACAGAAGTGGGGTTGCTGGATCAAATGGTAATCCTATTTTGAGTTTTGTGAGAAATTTGCATAGTGGCTGTACTAGTTTACATTCCCAAGAACAGTGTATAAAAGTTCTCTTTTTTTCTGCATCCTCACCAAGATCTGTCATGTTTTTGTCTTTTTAAATAATAGCTGTTCTGACTGGGGTAAGATTATACCTCATTGTGGGTTTTATTTGTATTTCTCTGATGATTAGTGATATTGAACATATTCTCACATAGCTGTTGGTAATTTGTATGTCTTCTTTTGAGAAATTTCTGTCATCTCTTTTGCCCACTTTTTAATGGGATTATTTGTGGAGTTTTTTTCTTTTTGTCCTGTTGAGTTGTTTTAGTTGCTTGGATATTCTGGATATTAGTACCTTTTGGAAGAATAGTTCACAAATATTTTCTCCCATTTGGCAGGTTGTTTCTTCCCTCTGTTGATATTTCTTTTGCTGTGCAGAAGCATTTATTTCAAGTAAGTGCAATTTGTTTATTTTTATTTTTGTTGCCTGTGCTTTTGAATCTTAGTCATAAATTATTTGCCTAAACCAATGTACAGGAGAGTTTTCCCTTGATTCTAGTATGTGTAAAGTTTCAGCTCTTATATTTAAGTCTTTAATTCATTTTGTGTCGTTTTTTTGTATATGGTGAGAGATAGGGGTCCAGTTTCATTTTTCTGCATGTGGCCATCCAGTTTCCCTAACACTGTTTATTGAACAGAGTATCCTCCTCTAAATGTATGTTTTTGTCAACTTTGTCAACGATCAATAGGCTGTAAATATGTGGCTTCATTTCTGGCTTCTCTATTCTATTCCATTGTTTGATGTGTCTATTTTGATGCCAATACCATGTTGTTTTGGTTATTATAGCCTGGTAATATATTTTGAAATCAGATAATGTGATGCCTCCTACTTTGTTCTTTTTGCTCAGGATTTCTTAGGGTATTTAGGTTCTTTTTACATTCCATATAAGTTTTAGTAATTTTTTAAATTCTGTGAAGAATGACAGTATTGTATGTAATTGACATATATCAGTGACTGTAATCATGATCAGTATTGCATTGAATATGTAGATTTCTTTGGGTAACATGGTCATTTAAATGATATTAATACTTCTGATCCATAAGCATAAAATGTCTTTCCATTTGTTTCTGTCATCTTCAATTTATTTCCTCAGTGTTTTATAGATTTCCTTGTCAAGAACTTTCACTTCCTTGGTTAAATTTATTCCTAGGTACTTCAATTTTGATGTTGTTGATAACTATCGTAAATGGGATTGACATCTTTATTTCATTCTTAGCTATATCAGTATTTGTGTATAGAAGGCTACTAATTTTTGTACATTGATTTTTAATCCTATGCTATACTGAGTTCATTTATCACATCTAAGGCTGTTTTTGTTGTAGTCATTAGGTTTTTCTACATATAAGACCATATCATCTGTAAAGAGGGACAATTCGACTTGCTCTATTGCTATCTGGATGGTTTTTATTTATTTCCCTTGCCTGAATGCCATACCTGGCACTTAATTTACAGTGTTGAAGAGGAGTGGTGAAAATGGTCATCTTTGTCTTGTTTTAGATCTTAGAGAAAAGGCTTTCTGCTTTTCTCCATTCAGCATTATGTTGGCTCTCAGTTTGTCATATATGGCTTTTGTTATTTTAAGATAAGTTTCTTCTATGCACATTTGTAAACAGTTTTTATCATGCTGGGATGCTGCATTTTATCAAAATATTTTTCTGCACTCATTGAGATTGTCATATGTTTTTATACTTCATTCTGTTGAAGTAATATATCACATTTATCAATTTGTGTATATTCAACCATTTTTGCATCCCTGGTATGAATCTCCCCTGATTATAGTGTATTATCTTTTTGATGTACTATTTTATTCAGTTTGCTAGTGTTTGGTTGAGGATTTTGCCTCTCCGTTCCTCAGGGACATTGGCTTGTAGCTTTCTTTTTATGTTTTGTCCTTGTCTGGTTTTATTGTCAGAGTAATGCTGGCTTCATAGAATAGGGAGAATTTCCTCCTCTTCAAGTATTTGGAATAGTTTCAAGCAGATTGGTATTAGGTCTCCCTTGTACATTTGGTAGAATTTGGCTGTTTATCCATCTGGTTCTGGGTTTTCCTTTTTGGGGATACTTTTTATTCCTGATTCAATCCAGCTACTCGTTTTTGGTCTGTTTGTATTTTCTGTTCCTTCCTGATTCAGTCTTGGTGGGTTGTATGTTTCCAAGAATTTATTCATTTCCTATAGGTTTCCCTGATGGGCAGTCTATAGTTATTTATAATACTCTTGTGATTATCTTTTGTATTTCTATGGTATCAGTTGTAATATCTCCTTTTTCATTTCTAATTTTCTTTATTCTGATTTTCTCTTCTCTCTTCTTGGTTAATCTAGTTAGGGATTTTCAATTTTGTTTGTCTTTTTTAATAACCAACTCTTTTGTTGATCGTTTGTGTTTTTTTGTCCCTATTACATTTAGTTCTGCTCTGATCTTTATTTGTTTTCTGAATTATATTTGGCTTTGGTTTGTTTTTGCTTTTCTGGTTCCTACAGGTTTATTGCTAGATTGTGAGTTTGTGATTATTCTCCTATTAATGTAGGTGTTTATTGCTGTAATCTTCCCTTTTAACACTGTTTTTGCTATATCCTACACATTTTGGTATGTTGTATTTCCATTTCCTTTTCTTTTAAGAATTTTTAAATTTCCATTTTAATTCCTTTCTTCTCCCAATCATCATTCAAGAGCATGTTCTTTAATTTCCATGATTTTCTATTATTTCTGGCATTCCTGTTGGTATTGATTTTTCATTGTATTTCCTTTTGATTTGATTATATTAACATTCTTAATATAATTTTGATTGTTAAAAATTTGTTAAGACTTGTTTTGTGGCCTAACATATGTTCTATTCTGGTAATAGATCATGTGCTTATAGAAAGAAGACATATTCTGCTGTTATTGCATAAAATGTTCCATTAATGTCTCTTAGGTCTATTTGGTCTAAAGTCCAGTGTAAACCCAATGTTTCCTTGTTTATTTTCGTCAAGATGATCCGTTTAATGCTGGGAAAGGGTGTTGATGTCTCCCACCTTATTGTATTGCAGTCTTTCTTTGTTTTGATCTAGTAATATTTGCTTTGTATATCTGGATGCTCCAGTAGTGGATACATATATAGTAAGAATTGTTACATTCTCTTGCTGGATTGATCCCTTTATCATTGTATAATAATTTTCTTTGTCGAAACTACCATCAGAGTGAACAAGCACCCTACAGTATGGGACAAAATTTTTGCAATCTACCCATCTGAAAAAGGGATAATATCCTAAACTACAAAAAACTCAAACAAATTTACAAGAAAAAATCAAACAACCCCATCAAAAAGTGGGCAAAGGACATGAAGAGACATTTCTCAAAAGAAGACATTTATGCAGCCGACAGACACATGAAAAAATGCTCGTCATCACTGGTCATCAGAGAAATGCAAATCAAAACCACAATGAGACACCATCTCACGCCAGTTAGAGTGGCTATCATTAAAAAGTAAGGGAACAACAGTTCCTGAGAGGATGTGGAGAAATAGGAACACTTTTACACTGTTGCTGGGAGTGTAAACTAGCTCAACCATTGTGGAAGACAGTGAGGCAATTCCTCAAGGATCTAGAACTAGAAATACCATTTGATACAGCGATCCCATTACTGGGTATATAGCCAAAGGATTATAAATCATGCTACTATAAAGACACATGCACACGTATGTTTATTGCAGCACTATTCACAATAACAGACTTGGAACCAACCTAAATGTCCATCAATAATCGACTGAATTAAGAAAATTTGGTACATATACACCAAAGAATACTACGCAGCCATAAAAAGGATGAGTTCATGCCCTTTGTAACAATATGGATGCAGCTGGAAACCATCATTCTGAGCAAACTATCGCAAGGACAGAAAACCAAACACCACACGTTCTCACTCACAGGGAATTGAACAGTGAGAAAACTTGGACACAGGGTGGGGAACATCACACACTGGGACCTGTTGTGGGGTAGGGGCAGGGGGAGGGATAGCATTAGGAGATATACCTAATGTAAATGAGGAGTTAATGAGTGCAGCAAACCAATGCGGCACATGTATACATATGTAACAAACCTGCACATTGTGCACATGTACCCTAGAACTTAAAGTATGATTAAAAAAAAAAAAAAGAAACACACACCAATGAAAGTTCAGAATTGCCAGTGGATATACAATTAACTAAGTATTGATTTATTCATTACCAATCATAAACAAGTGCTATATAAGCACCTAAACAAATGGCAATTATATACATTCAATTGAGGTGACTATAGATAATAAACTGTCCAGTTTTAAAATGTTTGTTTTTTAGGACCCTCAGAGACTATAACAAAAAAGGAACACGTTTATATAGATAAATATTACATTATGTTTGTACAAATAAATAGAATTTTAAAATAAAAAAATAATAATCTGCTTTATCTTTTTTACTGTTCTTCACTTAAAGTCTCTGTTATGTAAGTATAGCTACTCCTGCTTGATTTTGGTTTCCACTTGCATGTAATATGCTTTTCTGTCTCTTTACTTTCAGTCTGTATGTATGTAACTTTACTGGCAAGGTGAGTTTCATGTAAGCAGTATATAGCTGAATCATGTTTTTTAAATTTATTCTGTCATTCTATATATTTTAAGAGCAGAATTTAATCCATTTATGTTCAAGGTTGCTATTGATATACGACGCTATGTCCTTGACATATTGTTAATTATTTTTTGCTTGTTTTATATATTCTTTGTTCTGTTCTTTTTGTTTTATAGTTTTCTCTTGTGGATTGGTGGATTTCTTATTGTCATCATTTGCATCCTTTCCCTTCCTCTTGTGTATGATTGCAGTGAGTTTTATAGTTTAGTGTGTTTTCATGATGGTAAATGTCATCCTTTCACTTCTAGGTTTAGAATTCCTTCCAACCCAATAGCTGTTGTGGACCTTGCAAGTGGTGGAGCCAGGTTAGCCCATTATTCTGACTCCAGAGGATGTGCTTTTAGCCAGATCATAAGTATCTCATAAATATTGTTTCTTCCGGCATGCTCAACACTTTATATGCCTGGCATACTAAAAGTGATTAATAAATTTGAACTATTATCATACTGTGTAAAGAATGATACAGATCATAACTTAATGAATTTTGTTGGCCATGTTGTGGAATACCAAACTGAAACAAAACAAGAAGGGAAGAAGTAAAGCTTTTGTCCATAGCAATTATATTCAAATTAATAATATATACCAACAAATCAATAGAAAGTTTTATTCTTGTTTTAATACTTTTGTAGTAACAAAATTAATTTTTTAATGAAAATTTTGTAGGTATAAATTTTAGGGCTTAAGAAATGACTGGAAATTTTGTTGATTAGAAAAAGAATTACTGGCCGGGCGCGGTGGCTCACGCCTGTAATCCCTGCACTTTGGGAGGCCGAGGCGGGCGGATCACGAGGTCAGTAGATCGAGACCATCCTGGCTAACACGGTGAAACCCCGTCTCTACTAAAATACAAAAAATTAGCCGGGCGCGGTGGCGGGCGCCTGTAGTCCCAGCTACTCGGGAGGCTGAGGCAGGAGAATGGCGCGAACCCGGGAGGCGGAGCTTGCAGTGAGCCGAGATGGTGCCACTGTACTCCAGCCTGGGCGACAGAGTGAAGACTCCGCCAAAAAAAAAAAAAAAAGAAAAAGAATTACTAGTCTAGTAAAGGGTAAGTTCTACATTGTACTTATATACAAAGTCAATACTAATGCTGGAATTGTAACCATATAGATGTTAATTAAATGCTAATATATACAAACATGTCAGGGTAAAACATTTAACCTCAAGAATTTTTTTTCCTTTCTTTCTTTCTTGTTTCAGAAAATATCACAGGTTGTTTAATAGGATACATTAATTCATTTCCATCATCTATTTTTCATTCTACCAGGGGTAAATATACATACTTCAAAGTAAAAAAGCAGAGTTTACAACAGTTACATATTACAACTTTATTATTTTTAGGGCTTGAAGGCTAAAACAAACATCAGAATACTTTCAGAAGATGTTTTAAGCAAGACATACAAGCACTAAGACACTAAAAGACCCTATTAAGTTTCCGAGCATACTAACAAAATTTATTGAGCAAATATTTTATGCTGGGCTCTGTGTGATTCCTAATATCATTAGTCATTATTAAATCTGTTTATTATCATCAGCAGGTCTAGTCTAACAGTAGAGTTGGGTTTAAAAAATCAACAAAGATGTGTTTCTTTTTTTTTTTTTTTTTTTTTGAGACGGAGTCTCGCTCTGTCGCCCAGGCTGGAGTGCAGTGGCACCATCTCGGCTCACTGCAAGCTCCGCCTCCCGGGTTCACGCCATTCTCCTGCCTCAGCCTCCCGAGTAGCTGGGACTACAGGCGCCCACAACCGCGCCTGGCTAATTTTTTGTATTTTTAGTAGAGACGGGGTTTCACCTTGGTCTCGATCTCCTGACCTTGTGATCCGCCCGCCTCGGCCTCCCAAAGTGCTGGGATTACAGGCGTGAGCCACCGCGCCCGGCCAAAGATGTGTTTCAATAGAAATTTTCAAATAAATAAAGGGAAAGTACACTACAATGTTTAGGCAAGGATTGGGGTAAAACGTATATTATATGTTGAAGCATGGCTTGCTTATTTTCATCTTCTTTCTGTTATGAAGTGTGAGAAGCTCCAAGTCACATTTTACAGTTTACAGTAGAAGTAAGCAGACTTTCAAATTCACCCACCTTGGAAAGGTTTGGTGACTTGATGTTGACATTCTATCTCTGAGCAAAGCATTTTATTATGAGTTCCTCAAGTTGCTGATGTACTGAATTATGTAGAACCTTATGATACTGAATAGTACAATGATTGATGTCTAAGTTGCGCTGAAACAAGAAGTTTTATGATTGTTTTGCAGGTAGACATTTAGCCTGTATGTAGTAATCTAACGGTTGTAACTCCTTTATTTGATCCTCTAGTGAAAAAGAGGACAACTCTGGTATGAGGAGTCTTCCTCTCTTCTTCTAAACTTTCCCATAAAGCCCTTCGAGCTTGTGAAAGACTCTAGAACACCCCCAACTTTGTTGATGTGTCCTTCCAGGTCTATCTTCCCATTTGGCCTTCAATAAAGTTTTCTAAAATTATTTATGCCTCAACAGAAATAATTTCAGTAGATAAATGTATTTCTTATTTTTTTCTACCCTACTTAATTTTTTCATATGAACTAGAGTTCAGCAGTAGAAAATATTAAACTGAAATAAATTTCCTTCCATCTCAACACAGAAATGTCTAGTGTCAAGCAAGCTTAAAAGAAGGGCAGAAGCTGAGAGTTTGGATTCTTCTGAGAGCTGAGATGTGGAGTCAATTGCAGAGAGAAGCTCAGCAGGACACAGAATGACCAGAGCAGATTTCTTTCTAGTTCCTCCTGCAGGATGACTTTATAACCTTTTCTTGTTATTGAGATTGAGATACTGTGAATTCTCAAGTCTGATACATTTTCATTCAATCCTAAGATCAAAGCCATTTCCACAGCCGGAGATAGAGGTTTTAAACACTAGTGTCTTTCATTTTCTGTTTCCTTTATGTTTCATTTTAACATAGTATCTTTCATTTTCTGTTCAACCCCTTAAACACATATCTGAGAATATTTATTGGCTTCACTGAACACTTCTTTTCTTTCCATACTAACCCTATCCAGATTTCTTTCCTCGTTCATTAGTAGGATTTCCAAAAAGTTCCTCATCCTTTTGAGGAAACTACAGGAAAAGTCTCCCGAAGTAATAATGTTTTTGAGTGAGTTGACAGTAGGAAAGAGGTAGGCACAGTATCTTTGAATCATTGCCTTAATCAGCAAATGTGGCTGGTCACAAAAGACACATCGTCAGCAAGGGTCATGAGGAAGTAGTACCAAATTTCTTGAGTCATCAAAATTGTGTAAGCCTATTAGTCAACCTTTAATATAAAACAACTTTTTGCTAATTTTCATTTACTCAAAAAATATTGATTAAGCCTCAATTATGTGCCAGGCTTTACAAAGTTCACTTCTTTGCATGACTTAGTCATTTTAACTATTTCTTTTTTAAAAGTGAGGCCTAAAAACTTTGTGCAAAGTAATGGGCTATGAGTAATACTCTACTATTATGACAGTGACGACGACTGCTACTGTTAACCGCTATTACTGTCATTTGCATCATTCCCTTAGATTTCCAAGATGAGAAACACTATACTCACAGTAATAAACTGTACAAAAATGGTTAAAAGGTATTTTTTAAATGAGCAATTCAGTTGAAAGCAATTAGCTTATCCAAAATTATGATTTAAATAAATGCCAGAAGTGGAAAAAACTCAGGTTTTTTGGTTTTAAAATAACTTCACAACCTGTTTATAAATCTTGCATTGTCACTTTGACTTTGTGTATGTGTGTGTATTGCAAGAAGTAAGTTATTTTATCTCTTTTCCCTTTAAGTCATCTTATAAATGCACAGTCATTCAGGAAACAAGAAAGTTATCTAAGACCTAAAGCACATCTTATGTTAGCTATGTTAAAACAAATTATCTAGAGACACTGCAGGACCACTATTTATAAAATTAAGACATAGACTACTTCTTTTCTGCCTCACACAGAACATTCTTAACACACTTTTCCCAAATCCTTCTTTCAAGTATGAAGGAAATAGACTGACACCTGCAAATCAATCATAAAAACAATTGCTTCAGAAAATGCTTAGGGATACTACAATTGTGTATAAGTTTGTTAAAGTATCTTAATCAATAAATTAAAATATTAAACAGCAAAAGATTATCTATAAGTGCTGAAACCAAATGTGCTTTCTGTGTAACTGTTAGTTGATAAGGATTGTCCAGATGTCAATTACTCTGGCACTCAAGTTAATTGAGGTTTTACTATCTACTGCCCAGAGGTGAAGCATGGGCTGAAAGTGGGAGGAGAGTGGGGAGGGTGAAGGAGTTGAGGGGAAACTATCTCCCTGGGTGCTATTACACACAAGTACTTCAAAGTTTTGCAGGCCTCAGAATTTTTACTTTAGATTATGTTGATAAATGCCATTTGTTGAATCTCAAATGTATGAAAGTTACACAGTTTCTCTACATACTCATTCATTTGAGGCAATTCTAGCATAATGTTGTTCTAAGCCTGCAAACACATTAAATAGTTACCGGTACCATTAATCCTCTTTTGTTGTGTAATAAGTCAACCTTATTTTCAGTGGCTTAAAATACATTTATTATTTCTGATATATCTGCTGTTAATGTGAGGTTCTTCTGTTAAGCTCACTTAAGTGAGTGCAGTCAGAAGCCACTGAAATGGCTAAAAATAAGAAATGGCCTCATTTACATGGGAGGTGGTTGGTGTTGGCTGCTGGCTCTGATTTCTCCTGGGGTGGTTGGGTCCTTCTCCTCCTCTTTTTTAAGTATAATTATGTTAGTTCCATGAATAAACAGAAACAAGGCATGGTGGGAAGCGAGGAGAAGAGATAAAAGAAGGGGAGGGAAAAGAAGAAGGAAAAGGAAAGAAGTAACAAATTAGAAAGAAAACAAAAAGACAACATAAGACCCTTCAACTCCCTCCTCCTCTCTTCCTTCTCTCCTCTCTTCTGTCTTCTAGCCCTTCTCACCTCTCCTGCCCGTTTTTGATCCCTTTCCCTTACTGAAAAATCTTTAATTTCTGTGGGAAAATGGAGTATATTTTCTGCAAAAAGATCTTAACTTAGACCTAAAGCTCTTTACCTTTGCAATTTCTAGATGACAGGGTCAGGTGTATAATGAGATTATTAATTAGTATCAATAAACTGATATTTGATTGATGAATGTTTATATGAAGGAAAATACATCATACATTTTGGTAATACCTATGTAATTGACAGAAAACATACACAGAATATACACTTAACAGTGCTTTGTTGTAAAGACTCACAGCTTATACTAACTTATGAAAATCCATACTAATATAAACATATATAACAAATTAATCCAACTGCATTTTGAGTGTAGGTATATTCATACTAATAGGATTTGTCTTTCTTTCCTTTTCTTATTTTTTCTAAGATTAGATATTTTATATGAAACTTATTTTTAGTAATGTTCTTTCTATCACCTCTAATAAGGAAAGTATAGACTCTTAGAGTCAGATACTGCTAGGAAGTTAAACAAATATTTTCATTTGATTCAACAGAAAGTTATTTGACACTCCACAATCTAAATACTATATAGGTCTACTTACATTTTAATTTCACAGTTTATATATTTTGATTAATTTCAGTGCAATCTCATTACATCTGGAATCTTTTCTGAGTTTTTCCAGTGCCTAAAAGGAAAAGATAAGAGCCATAGTTGGCTTACCAAATGTGCCAAGGACAATGACAGCCATCAGGAGGAGTGCTGGTGAATTCTGAATACCCATGTCTGTCCTTGATCTCGATCCTGGTCTGGATGGTGGAATCAATACTGCAGCTCACTTGCATGTGCTCTCTACATCACTGAGAATGTTTTATTGCTCTCCTCCTTCTCCCTCCCCACTAAAGAAGAAAAGGTATAGTTTATCAAGTAGCATGCTTGTCACTTATAAGCCAATAAGGACATTGAGTTTGTTTTTCCATCATTGTTTTAATTGGGGTTTTAGGGACATGATGAGATGAGCTTGTTGAACAGAGAAATGAATCTATTATGTCCTGGGGGTGAAACTGCATAACTGAGAAGGAGTCAATGGCTGTTGTGGTTAATGGTGACTTACAGAATGGAGTCTTGAGAATATCTATGCAACTTTACCAATGACTTGTTTGTACAAAGTAAGGAATTAAGATGCATTTCCTCAGAGTATTTGCTTTTGGATTTTGTACCTATTTGCAAAATCCCATTTAAACTATTAATACAATTTGTCAAACTAAACTATATGTACAGCTTAGATATGCTGCAGAGAATATCAAGTTCAGATTATGACTCTTTTCCTGTCAAAAACTGCAAACTACCATTTGCTTGTTGTTTCAAGATAGCTGTTTCCATGGGCTTGAAGTTTAATTAATTAAGAGTGACCTATGAGCTGTGATTTTGTTTCTTAAGCAGTTTCATAAGTGACCTTACTTATCCCATAGTGACCACATTTTAATATTTGCATTAAAAATCAAACAACAAAACATTTTAGTTGGTTTTCTAGGGCTACCATAACAAAGTATCATAAACTAGATGGTTTAAACAACATAATTTTTTTTTTAATCTTACAATTCTGGAACCTGTAAGTCCAAAATCAAGGTTTGACAGGTTGATTCTTTCTTAGGACTATGAGAGAAGAAGTTGTTTCAACTATGTCTACCTGCTTAGTAGATGGTCATCTTTATGTTTACGTGGTGTTTTCCTTGTATGCATATCTGTCTCCAAATTTTCCCTTTTGATAAAGTTACAGGCCATATTGAATTAGGGGCTCACTGTATTAATCTCGATTTAACTGGATTACCTCTTTAAGGATCCTGTGTCCAAATAAGATCACATTTTTGAGTATTGGGAGCTAGGATTTCAATGTACAAATATGAGGGATAATTCAACCCAAAACAGCATTGAACTGAAGAACTGGTGATTACTGGAGAGTTGATACACTCTGAAAGCAAAACTTGCCCAAATCATAAGATCTTTCCTTTGCTAATTCTCACTGAGCATCTATTACCTGCCAGGGCCTTTGCCTGACACTGAATATTTGAAGATAATAACAATTGAGTTTCTGCTTTTGAGATGTTCACAGTCTGTTTTAAGAGACAGACAGACATATAACCGCATTAAACTAGAAGGTGATCTGTGTGATAATAGTTGTATACCTGAGACATTATTAAGGCTATGAGGAGGGGAGACTTCCCCCATGGCAGTCAGGGGAGACTTTATAGGGCACAATCATTGAACTTGTGAAAAGATAAAAGAAAACTCATCATTTAGAAAAAAAAAAAAAAGGCTGATATACATTTGAGACAGAAAAATGCATGCAGTGGCACAAAGAAGATCTGAGTATGCTAAGGAAGGGGAGAAAAGCCACTTCAATTTTAAAATGAGATGTATTAATACCTGCAAACATTTAATTGACTGATCACAGCTTGGCCTTTGTGCAAATCACAAAGCTACAAATAAGCTAGAAGTATTATTCAGAGACAACCTTGATTTCCCTGAATCTCATTTTCTTTCCGTACCAAATAAAGGTAATAACATGTTGTGCTATCAATGCATACAGGTATTATGATGATAAAACAAAAGTACATAAATAGTTTTATTGTATAAAATATTTATTTACACTGAGATCCAATGTGCTATAATCATAACAATTGTTTATTGTACTGTGCTTTGTGCCAGCATTGCTCTATGAATTTTTGTTAGTTATCTGGAAACTTTGCAAGAGGTATTTCTAACTTATAAAGAAGACATAGATCTATCAGCATGGTGAATGATTAAAAATAGTCATACATTCCTACCAGCTCCTCCCTTTAAGAGGTAGAATCTATTTTCTAATCCCCTTGATTCTGTGCTGACCTTATGACTTGCTTCGGCCAATAGGATGTGGTAAAAGTGACGTTGTAGATGTTCGAAGTCAACAAGGTAAGGAGGCTAGAAGCTTCTACTCCTGCCCTCCTATGAGTGAGAAAGGTCCACTCAGTTGCCAAGAAACTAACTGTACCCCATGAGTGACCCAAAGAGACACCATCAGAAGAAACAACTGAGTCCAGCCCAAGTTGTAGTACCACATAGCCCAAATTAATGACCCTCAGAGACATGAAGCAGAGTA